>NW_025791659.1:6949311-7054698 GCF_921293095.1 Ischnura elegans | reverse complement strand
GTCCACATCAATTCCTTAGCGTTGAGTGGTAAGGATTGGAAAAGCGGCGGAATTGTGACGAAAGCACCCGAAAAGGCTAATTATATGCATATTTTAATTTTTTAGGGGGTTTCAGGGGGGTTAAAGATGACGATACTATATGGTCATATTCATTTACTGTCATATCTAAAAGAAGTATGCCCTGCGACATCCATATTTCGAGAGTAATACAATAAAAAGCAATCCAGACCCCCTGAAAAAAGTGAGTAGTGCCCGCCATTTTTATTTTTTCGCGGTTTAATCCATTGAATCATTTATAAAATGTTTATGTTTTATGAAAGAAAATGCATAGTTGTATGTTACTACAAAGTTTGAAAGAAATCAGTCAGGTAAAAATTGACAAAATCTTGTGTTAATCTTTTGGAAATCGTAATTTTCGGTGATTTTCGGAATATTTTAATTTTTTTTCGAGTAACCAAGGACGACGAAAGAAAATTGTTACCTACATTTCGTCAAGGATGTTATGAACATATATAATAATCATTTTCGTTGTCCTACTCACAAAATTAGGCCAACGGCAGTGGAAAATATGAAATATTTTCCAAGAAATCGATTTTTGGACGCCATTTTGAAAGCGTTTTACTTAGAAATTAACTTCAAAAATTACATAAGTAGGTCGCGACATTTATTGGCTTTCAATATATATGACAACGTTTCGTGTGACGGAAATGTTTCGCCTGTGTAACGATGAATAGTAAACAATATCCCGGGAGAAATTGGAAGTGTCCGCCATTTTTAATTTTTTGCTGGTTTATCGATATCAATTTTGTAAAAATGTTCACATTTTCTAAAAGGACATGCATAGGTTTATGTATATACTAAGTCCTAACAACATCGGTTGTGAAAAACCGGACGAAATCTTGTGATAAACTTATGGAAATTTTACTTTTTGGTGATTTTTGGCATATTTTAATTTTTTTCTCGACAACCAGTGGTCACAAAGACAAATTGTTGCTTAGGTTAAATGGAGAATTATGTAAGCATATATAATAATCATTTTTGTTATCATTCACCTGAAAATAAGTCGACGGGAGCAGAAGGAATGAAATTATTTTCAAAAAACCAATTTTTGGACGCCATTTTGGCAGTCATTTTCTTTAAAAGATACTAATAACATTGTATCATTACATGCTCACGTTTATTAGCTTTCAAAACCTGCATTAACCATTTACATAGCACGTACCATTCGCGTGCAGTAAAATAAAAACCAAGAGACGGTCCCCGGAAAAGGCGCGATTTCGGCCATTTTGTCGTCCTAGCGACGACACGTGGCGGAAACTTCCGGTTTTCGGATTTTTCCTCCGAATCATTTCGGATTCCCCGCACGCGTGCCAAATTTCAGCTCTCCAGCACTTCTAGAAGTGGTCGGGAATTTGTATCCATCAGTCAGTCAGTTACCCGAAGCGCTGTATATAATAGAGATTCCTCGAAACGGCTTCGCCGTTCCTCGCTGGAGGGCGGCTTCGCCGCCCAGGGGTTGTGTGTGAGTTGAGGTGGGTGGAGTCTACAGCGGCTTCGCCGCGTGAACGTCGGGGCGGCTTCGCCGCCCGAGGGTTACTGAAGCTCCCCCTCGCCTACGCCAGTCACTCCTCGGAACGGCTTCGCCGTTCCTCGTTGTGGGGCGGCTTCGCCGCCTTGGGGTCGAGGAGCCCCCCCGCGGCTGCTCCGCTTAGTCCTCATTAATGATCTTCTCCACCGAGAGGGGTGCCCAGGGGGATTCGGGGGTTTTAATGTGTTATGCATGCGGTCACTAATCGTCCACAGTGATCACGTAGCGATGATTGTAAAGGGTAGTGCCATGCGGAGTAATAGTGGCGACAAGTACCCATAAAAGAAGACTTAATGGCAAGGTTTTCAAGGTTTTTTGCGGGGGTTCCAACGGAATACCGGGGGTTTATACTTGTGTTAAACCAGTGGTCACAAATCGTTCTCATAAATTCCGTGCCGATAAGTGCTAGGGGTCCGTCTGATAATTCTTTTATCTGGAGAGGCGATTTATTAGGCATTTTTGGGAGGTTTCACGGAGTTATCGGGGGTTTTAATAAGTGGTAGGGGCACCGGTTAAATTGTGTCGAGTACTATTCGGAAAGGCGACTTTAAAATTTTTTTTTTTCGGCGATGTTCCAGGAGGTGATCGGGGGTTTTCTGGTATTTTTCCCCGTATGGTTTACGGTGGCTCGCCCTCACCAAATATTCCGGATCTAGAGCTCAGAGGGGACGGGTAGTGCGGCGTAATGTTTGCGAGAAGTTCCCAAATAGGAGACTAAATGACACATTTTACAGTTGGGGGGGGATTTCAGGGGGATACCGGGGGTTTAAATGTGTGTACTCCTGGTGGTCACCATCCGTTCACATAAATTCCGCGGGGATGAGTCGTTGGGGGCGGTGGAATAGTCACGAAAAGTACCCAAAAATTAGACGTATGTGCAAAATTTTATTTTTTGGGGGGGTGTATGTGGGTTTACCGGGGGTTAATAGATTTTTACTGCCAGCGGTCATCAATCGTCCACATCAATTCCTTAGCGTTGAGTGGTAAGGATTGGAAAAGCGGCGGAATTGTGACGAAAGCACCCGAAAAGGCTAATTATATGCATATTTTAATTTTTTAGGGGGTTTCAGGGGGGTTAAAGATGACGATACTATATGGTCATATTCATTTACTGTCATATCTAAAAGAAGTATGCCCTGCGACATCCATATTTCGAGAGTAATACAATAAAAAGCAATCCAGACCCCCTGAAAAAAGTGAGTAGTGCCCGCCATTTTTATTTTTTCGCGGTTTAATCCATTGAATCATTTATAAAATGTTTATGTTTTATGAAAGAAAATGCATAGTTGTATGTAACTACAAAGTTTGAAAGAAATCAGTCAGGTAAAAATTGACAAAATCTTGTGTTAATCTTTTGGAAATCGTAATTTTCGGTGATTTTCGGAATATTTTAATTTTTTTTCGAGTAACCAAGGACGACGAAAGAAAATTGTTACCTACATTTCGTCAAGGATGTTATGAACATATATAATAATCATTTTCGTTGTCCTACTCACAAAATTAGGCCAACGGCAGTGGAAAATATGAAATATTTTCCAAGAAATCGATTTTTGGACGCCATTTTGAAAGCGTTTTACTTAGAAATTAACTTCAAAAATTACATAAATAGGTCGCGACATTTATTGGCTTTCAATATATATGACAACGTTTCGTGTGACGGAAATGTTTCGCCTGTGTAACGATAAATAGTAAACAATATCCCGGGAGAAATTGGAAGTGTCCGCCATTTTTAATTTTTTGCTGGTTTATCGATATCAATTTTGTAAAAATGTTCACATTTTCTAAAAGGACATGCATAGGTTTATGTATATACTAAGTCCTAACAACATCGGTTGTGAAAAACCGGACGAAATCTTGTGATAAACTTATGGAAATTTTACTTTTTGGTGATTTTTGGCATATTTTAATTTTTTTCTCGACAACCAGTGGTCACAAAGACAAATTGTTGCTTAGGTTAAATGGAGAATTATGTAAGCATATATAATAATCATTTTTGTTATCATTCACCTGAAAATAAGTCGACGGGAGCAGAAGGAATGAAATTATTTTCAAAAAAACCAATTTTTGGACGCCATTTTGGCAGTCATTTTCTTTAAAAGATACTAATAACATTGTATCATTACATGCTCACGTTTATTAGCTTTCAAAACCTGCATTAACCATTTACATAGCACGTACCATTCGCGTGCAGTAAAATAAAAACCAAGAGACGGTCCCCGGAAAAGGCGCGATTTCGGCCATTTTGTCGTCCTAGCGACGACACGTGGCGGAAACTTCCGGTTTTCGGATTTTTCCTCCGAATCATTTCGGATTCCCCGCACGCGTGCCAAATTTCAGCTCTCCAGCACTTCTAGAAGTGGTCGGGAATTTGTATCCATCAGTCAGTCAGTTACCCGAAGCGCTGTATATAATGGAGATTCCTCGAAACGGCTTCGCCGTTCCTCGCTGGAGGGCGGCTTCGCCGCCCAGGGGTTGTGTGTGAGTTGAGGTGGGTGGAGTCTACAGCGGCTTCGCCGCTTGAACGTCGGGGCGGCTTCGCCGCCCGAGGGTTACTGAAGCTCCCCCTCGCCTACGCCAGTCACTCCTCGGAACGGCTTCGCCGTTCCTCGTTGTGGGGCGGCTTCGCCGCCTTGGGGTCGAGGAGCCCCCCCGCGGCTGCTCCGCTTAGTCCTCATTAATGATCTTCTCCACCGAGAGGGGTGCCCAGGGGGATTCGGGGGTTTTAATGTGTTATGCATGCGGTCACTAATCGTCCACAGTGATCACGTAGCGATGATTGTAAAGGGTAGTGCCATGCGGAGTAATAGTGGCGACAAGTACCCATAAAAGAAGACTTAATGGCAAGGTTTTCAAGGTTTTTTGCGGGGGTTCCAACGGAATACCGGGGGTTTATACTTGTGTTAAACCAGTGGTCACAAATCGTTCTCATAAATTCCGTGCCGATAAGTGCTAGGGGTCCGTCTGACAATTCTTTTATCTGGAGAGGCGATTTATTAGGCATTTTTGGGAGGTTTCACGGAGTTATCGGGGGTTTTAATAAGTGGTAGGGGCACCGGTTAAATTGTGTCGAGTACTATTCGGAAAGGCGACTTTAAAATTTTTTTTTTTTTCGGCGATGTTCCAGGAGGTGATCGGGGGTTTTCTGGTATTTTTCCCCGTATGGTTTACGGTGGCTCGCCCTCACCAAATATTCCGGATCTAGAGCTCAGAGGGGACGGGTAGTGCGGCGTAATGTTTGCGAGAAGTTCCCAAATAGGAGACTAAATGACACATTTTACAGTTGGGGGGGGATTTCAGGGGGATACCGGGGGTTTAAATGTGTGTACTCCTGGTGGTCACCATCCGTTCACATAAATTCCGCGGGGATGAGTCGTTGGGGGCGGTGGAATAGTCACGAAAAGTACCCAAAAATTAGACGTATGTGCAAAATTTTATTTTTTGGGGGGGTGTATGTGGGTTTACCGGGGGTTAATAGATTTTTACTGCCAGCGGTCATCAATCGTCCACATCAATTCCTTAGCGTTGAGTGGTAAGGATTGGAAAAGCGGCGGAATTGTGACGAAAGCACCCGAAAAGGCTAATTATATGCATATTTTAATTTTTTAGGGGGTTTCAGGGGGGTTAAAGATGACGATACTATATGGTCATATTCATTTACTGTCATATCTAAAAGAAGTATGCCCTGCGACATCCATATTTCGAGAGTAATACAATAAAAAGCAATCCAGACCCCCTGAAAAAAGTGAGTAGTGCCCGCCATTTTTATTTTTTCGCGGTTTAATCCATTGAATCATTTATAAAATGTTTATGTTTTATGAAAGAAAATGCATAGTTGTATGTAACTACAAAGTTTGAAAGAAATCAGTCAGGTAAAAATTGACAAAATCTTGTGTTAATCTTTTGGAAATCGTAATTTTCGGTGATTTTCGGAATATTTTAATTTTTTTTCGAGTAACCAAGGACGACGAAAGAAAATTGTTACCTACATTTCGTCAAGGATGTTATGAACATATATAATAATCATTTTCGTTGTCCTACTCACAAAATTAGGCCAACGGCAGTGGAAAATATGAAATATTTTCCAAGAAATCGATTTTTGGACGCCATTTTGAAAGCGTTTTACTTAGAAATTAACTTCAAAAATTACATAAGTAGGTCGCGACATTTATTGGCTTTCAATATATATGACAACGTTTCGTGTGACGGAAATGTTTCGCCTGTGTAACGATAAATAGTAAACAATATCCCGGGAGAAATTGGAAGTGTCCGCCATTTTTAATTTTTTGCTGGTTTATCGATATCAATTTTGTAAAAATGTTCACATTTTCTAAAAGGACATGCATAGGTTTATGTATATACTAAGTCCTAACAACATCGGTTGTGAAAAACCGGACGAAATCTTGTGATAAACTTATGGAAATTTTACTTTTTGGTGATTTTTGGCATATTTTAATTTTTTTCTCGACAACCAGTGGTCACAAAGACAAATTGTTGCTTAGGTTAAATGGAGAATTATGTAAGCATATATAATAATCATTTTTGTTATCATTCACCTGAAAATAAGTCGACGGGAGCAGAAGGAATGAAATTATTTTCAAAAAACCAATTTTTGGACGCCATTTTGGCAGTCATTTTCTTTAAAAGATACTAATAACATTGTATCATTACATGCTCACGTTTATTAGCTTTCAAAACCTGCATTAACCATTTACATAGCACGTACCATTCGCGTGCAGTAAAATAAAAACCAAGAGACGGTCCCCGGAAAAGGCGCGATTTCGGCCATTTTGTCGTCCTAGCGACGACACGTGGCGGAAACTTCCGGTTTTCGGATTTTTCCTCCGAATCATTTCGGATTCCCCGCACGCGTGCCAAATTTCAGCTCTCCAGCACTTCTAGAAGTGGTCGGGAATTTGTATCCATCAGTCAGTCAGTTACCCGAAGCGCTGTATATAATGGAGACTCGCTGCGCTGCGCGCGCTCGTTAAGGGGCTCCGCCCCTTAAAACCCCGGTTCCGGCTTCGCCGTCTACATTTGTGGTCGTTCGAAGAATTTTATTTCGAATAATCTCACCTAAGCTAGGGGCCGGCTTCGCCGGCCAGGGGGTAGGAAAGCGCCGCACTCCTTCCTCGGAACGGCTTCACCGTTCCTCGTCTGGGGTCGGCATAGCCGTCCAGAGGGCGAGGGCATTTCGGAACTGTGTCACCGTTATTCGTTTAAGGGGCGGCTTCATTGCCAAGAGGTGGGGGGAGCCCACAGCGGCTGCGCCGCTTGAACGTCGGGGCGGCATCGCCGCCCGGGGGTTATTGAAGCTCCCCCTCGCCTACGCCAGTTACTCCTCGGAACGGCTTCGCCGTTCCTCGTTGTGGGGCGGCTTCGCCGCCTTGGGGTTGAGGAGCCCTACCGCGGCTGCTCCGCTTATTCCTCATAAATGGTCCTATCCACCGAGAGGGGTGCCCAGGGGGATTCGGGGGTTTTAATGTGTTATGCATGCGATCACCAATCGTCCACAGTGATTACGTAGCGATGGTTGTAAAGGGTAGTGCAATGCGGAATAATAGTAGCGACAAGAACCCATAAAAGAGGACTTAATGGCATGTTTTTCATTTTTTGCGGGTGGTTCCCACCGGAATACCGGGGTTTTTTACTCCTGTCAAACCAGTGGTCACAAATAGTTCTCATAAATTCTGTGACGACAAGTCCTAGGGGTCCGGAACAGTGGTCTGACGATTCTTTTACCTGGAGAGGCGATTTATTTGAAAGTTTTTGGGAGGTTTCACGGGGTTACCGAGGTTTTAATAAGTGGTAGGGGCATCGGTTAAATTGTGACGAAAACTACTCGGAAAGGCGACTATAATTTTATTTTCGGCGATGTTCAAGTAGGTTTCATAAGTTTTCTGGTATTTTTCCCGTATGGTTTACGGTGGCTCGCCTTCACCAAATATTCCGGATCAAGATCTCAGAGGGGACGGGTAGTGCGGCGTAATGCTCGTTTGAAGTTCTCAAATAGTAGACTTAATGGCATTTCAGGGATGGGATTTCAGGGGGATACCGGGGGTTTATAAGTGTGTACTCCTGGCGCTCACCATTCGTTCACATATACTCCGTGGGGATGAGTCGTTGGAGTAAGAACCAGCGGTGGAATAGTGACGAAAATTACCCAAAAAGTACTTCGCCGTTCATCGTCTGGCGTCTGCATAGCCGCCCAGAGGGCAAGGGCATTTCGGAACTGTTTCACCGTTATTCGAGTAAGGGGTTTCGAGTTAGGCTTCGAGTTAGGTTTCGAGACATTCGAGTAAGGCTTCGCCGCCAAAGGGCGGAGGGAGCCCACAGCGGCTGCGCCGCTTTAAACATCGGGGCGGCTTCGCCGCCCGGGGGTTACTGAAGCTCCCCCTCGCCTACGCCAGTTACTCCTCGGAATGGTTCCGCCGCCTTGGGGATGAAGAGCCCCCCGCGGCTGCTCCGCTTAGTCCTCATTAATGGTCTTCTCCACCGAGAGGGGTGCCCCGGGGGATTCGGGGTTTTAATGTGTTATGCATGCGGTCACCAATCCTCCACAGTGATTATGAAGGTAAAGATGATTGTAAAGGGTAGGGCAATGCGGCGTAATAGTGGTGACAAGTACCCACAAATGAAGACTTAATGGCAACTTTTTCATTTTTTTGCGGGGGGTTCCAACGGAATACCGGGGGTTTTATACTGGTGTTAAACCAATGGTCACAAATCGTTCTCATAAATTCTGTGCCGATAAGTCCTAGGGGTCTAAAATAGAGGCGGAATTCTGACGATTCTTTTACTTGGAGAGGGGATTAAAAAAAACATTTTGGGAGGTTTCACGGGGTTATCGGGGGTTTTAATAAGTAGTAGTGGCACCGGATAAAATGGGAGGAAAACTATTCGGAATGGCGACTTTAAAATTTTTATTTTTTTCGGCGAGGTTCCAGGAGGTGATCGGGGGTTTTCTGGTATTTTTTCCCGTATGGTTTACGGTGACCCGCCTTCACCAAACATTCTGGATCTAGAGCTCAGAGGGGACGGGTAGTGCGACGTAATCTTTGCGAGAAGTTCCCAAATAGGAGATTTAATGGCACATTTTACATTTGGGAGGATTTTAGGGGGATACTGGGGGTTTATATGAGTGTACTCCTGGCGGTCACCATCCGTTCACATAAATTCCGTAGGTATTAGTCGTTGGGGTAAGAACCAGCGGTGGAATAGTCACGGAAAGTACACAAAAAGTAGACTTATATGAAAAATTTTATTTTTGGGGGGTGTATGTGGGTTTACCGGGGGTTTATAGGTTTGTACAGCCAGGGGTCAGCAATCGTCTACATCAATTCCGTAGCGATGAGTGGTAAGGCTTGGAAATGCGGCGGAATTCTGACGAAAAGTACCCGAAAAGGCTACATATATGCAAATTTTAATTTTTTAGGGGTTTTCAGGGGGTTTAAAGATGACAACATTATATGGTCACATTCATTTACTATCATATCTAAGAGAAGTTGCCCCTATGACATCCATATTTCGAGAGTAATACAATAAAAAGTAAATCTCTCCCCGGAAAAAATTAGTAGTGCCCGCCATTTCTATCTTTTCGCGGTTATATTAATTAAATCATTTATTAAATATTTATGCTTTCTAAAAGATAATGCATAGGTGTATGTAACTATTACGTTTCAAAGAAATCGGAGAGGTAAAAGTTGACAAATCCTGTGTTCATCTTTTGGAAATCATAATTTTTGGTGATTTTCGGAATATTTTAATTTTTTTCCGAGTAAGCAAGAACGACGAAAGAAGATTGTTACCTATACTTCGTAGAGGATGTAATGAACATATATAATAATCATTTTCATTGCCCAACTCACAAAATAAGGCCAACGGCAGTGGAAAGTATGAAATATTTTCCGAGAAATCAATTTTTGGACGCCATTTTGAAAGCGTTTAACTTGGAAATTAACTTTAAAAATTACATAAGTAGGAGGCAACATTTATTGGCTTTCATAATATGCACCAACGGTTCGTGTGACAGAAATGTATCGCCTGTATAACGATAAATAGTAAACGGACTCCCGGGAAAAAATGGGAAGTGTCCGCCATTTTTAATTTTTTGCTGGTTTATCGATGGCAAAATTGTAAAAATGCTTAAATTTTCTAATACAAAATGAATATTTTTATGCATATACTAAGTGTAAACGATATCGGTCGTGTAAAACTGGACGAAATGTCGTGTTAATCTTTTGGAAATTGTACTTTTTGGCGATTTTCGGCATATTTTAATTTTTTCCTCGGCAGCCAATGGTGACAAAAAAAAATTACTGCCTAAGTTAAATGGAGAATCAAGTGAGCATATATAATAATCATTTTTGTTATCATACACTTGAAATTAAGTCGAGGGGAGCAGAAGGGATGAAAATATTTTCTAAAAAACCAATTATTGGGCGCCATTTTGGCTGCTTTTTTCTTCAATTGAAACTAACAAAGTTACATATTTACGTGCCCACGTTTATCAGCTTTCAAAAAATGCATTAAACATCCATGTGAAACGAACGGTTCGCGCGCAGTAAAATAAAAACCGAAAGACGGTCCCCGGAAAAAGCCCGATTTCGGCCATTTTGTCGTCCTGGCGACGACACGTGGCGGAAACTTCCGGTTTTCGGATTTTTCCTCCGGATCATTTCGGGTTCCCCGCACGCGTGCCAAATTTCAGCTCTCCAGCACTTCTAGAAGTGGTCGGGAATTTGTATCCATCAGTGAGTCAGTCACCACGAGGGCTGTATATAGATAGGACTCGCACGCTCCGCGCGCTCGTTAAGGGGCTCCGCCCCTTAAAAACCCCGGTTCCGGCTTCGCCGTCTACATTTGTGGTCGCTCGAAGACTTTTTAAGTTCGAATAATCTCACCTCAGCTAGGGGCCGGCTTCGCCGGCCAGGGGATAGGGAGGCGCCCCACTCATTCCTCGAAACGGCTTCGCCGTTCCTCGCTGGAGGGCGACTTCGCCGCCCAGGGGTTGAGTGTGAGTTGAGATGGGTGGAGTCTACAGCGGCTGCGCCGCTTGAACGGCAGGGCGGCTTCGCCGCCCGAGGGTTACTGAAGCTCCCCCTCGCCTACGCCAGTCACTCCTCGGAACGGCTTCGCCGTTCATCGTTGTGGGGCGGCTTCGCCGCCTTGGGGTCGAGGAGCCCCCCCGCGGCTGCTCCGCTTAGTCCTCATTAATGCTCTTCTCCACCGAGAGGGGTGCCCAAGGGGATTCGGGGGTTTTAATGTGTCATGCATGCGGTCACTAATCGTCCACAGTGATCACGTAGCGATGATTGTAAAGGGTAGTGCAATGCGGAGTAATAGTGGCGACAAGTACCCATAAAAGAAGACTTAATGGCACGTTTTTCATTTTTTGCGGGGGTTCCAACGGAATACCGGGGGGTTTATACTTGTGTTAAACCAGTGGTCACAAATCGTTCTCATAAATTCCGTGCCGATAAGTCGTAGGGGTCCGGAACAGTGGTTTGACGATTCTTTTACCTGGAGAGGCGATTTGTTAGAAATGTTTTGGGAGGTTTCACGGGGTTTTCGGGGGTTTTAATAAGTGGTAGGGGCACCGGTTAAATTGTAACGAAAACTACTCGGAAAGGCGACTTTAAAATTCATTAATTTTTTTAGCGATGTTCCAGGAGGTGATCTGGGGTTTCTGGTATTTTTTCCCGTATGGTTTACGGTTGCTCGCCCTCACCAAATATTCCGGACCTAGAGCTCAGAGGGGACGGGTAGTGTGGCGTAATGTTTGCGAGAAGTACCCAAATAGGAGACTAAATGACACATTTTACGTTTGGGAGGGATTTCAGGGGGATACCGGGGGTTTAAATGTGTGTACTCCTGGAGGTCACCATCCATTTACATAAATTCCGTGGGGATGAGTCGTTTGGGGCGGTGGAATAGTCACGTAAAGTACCCAAAAAGTAGACTTATATGCAAAATTTTATTTTTTGGGGGGGTGTATGAGGGTTTACCAGGGGTTTATAGGTTTTTACTGCCAGCGGTCATCAATCGTCCACATCAATTCCGTAGCGATGAGTGGTAAGGATTGGAGAAGCGGCGGAATTGTGACGATAAGCACCCGAAAAGGCTACTTATATGAAAATTTTAATTTTTTAGGGGGTTTCGGGGGGTTTAAAGTTGACGATACTATATGGTCACATTCATTTACTGTCATTTCTAATAGAAGTGTGCCTTATGACATCCATATTTCGAGAGTAATACAATAAAAAGCAAACCAGTCCCCAAAAAAAGTGAGTAGTGCCCGCCATTTTAATTTTTCGCGGTTAAATATATTGAATCATTTATTAAACGTTCATGTTTTCTGAAAGACAATAAAGAAGTGTATGTAACTACAAAGTTTGAAAGAAATCGGTCAAGTTAAAATTGACATAATCTTCTATTAGTCTGTTGGAAATCGTAATTTTCGGTGATTTTCGGAATATTTTAATTTTTTTCTGAGTAACCAAGGACGACGAAAGAAAATTGTTACCTTCATTTCGTAGACGATGTTATTAGCATATATAATAATCATTTTCGTTATCCTATACCTTAAATTAAGTCGAAGGGAGCGGAAGTTATGAAATTTTATTCGAAAAACGAATTTTTGGACGCCATTTTGGCTGCAATTTTCTTAAAAATAAATTAACAACATTACGTAATTACGTGCCCACGTTTGTCAGCTTTCAGGAAATGCATTAGGGATCCGTGTGGCACACACCATTCGCGCGCAGTAAAATAAAAACCGAAAGACTGTCCCCGAAAAAAGCCCGATTTCGGCCATTTTGTCGTCCTAGCGACGACACGTGGCGGAAACTTCCGGTTTTCGGATTTTTCCTCCGGATCATTTCGGGTTCCCCGCACGCGTGCCAAATTTCAGCTCTCCAGCACTTCTAGAAGTGGTCGGGAATTTGTATCCATGAGTGAGTCAGTCACCACAAGGGCTGTATATAGATAGGACTCGCACGCTCCGCGCGCTCGTTAAGGGGCTCCGCCCCTTAAAAACCCCGGTTCCGGCTTCGCCGTCTACATTTGTGGTCGCTCGAAGACTTTTAAAGTTCGAATAATCGCACCTCAGCTAGGGGCCGGCTTCGCCGGCCAGGGGAAGGGAGGCGCCCCACTTATTCTTAGAAACGGCTTCGCCGTTCCTACCTGAAAGGCGGCTTCGCCGCCCAGGGTTTAGTGTGAGTTGAGATGGAGGGAGTCTACAGCGGCTGCGACGCTTGAACATCGCCGCCCGAGGGTTGCTGAAGCTCCTCCTAGCCTACGCCAGTTACTCCTCGGAACTGCTTTGCCGTTCCTCGTTGTGGGGCGGCTTCGCCGCCTTGGGGTTGAGGAGCCCCCCGCGGCTGCTCCGCTTAGTCCTCATTAATGCTCTTCTCCACCGAGAGGGGTGCCCAGGGGGATTCGGGGGTTTTAATGTGTTATGCATGCGGTCACTAATCGTCCACAGTGATCACGTAGCGATGATTGTAAAGGGTAGTGCAATGCGGAGTAATAGTGGCGACAAGTACCCATAAAAGAAGACTTAATGGCAAGTTTTTCATTTTTTGCTGGGGGTTCCAACGGAATACCGGGAGTTTTATACTTGTTTTAAGCAGTGGTCACAAATCGTTCTCATAAATTCCGTGCCGATAAGTCCTAGGGGTCCGGAACAGTGGTCTGACGATTCTTTTACCTGGAGAGGCGATTTATTACAGATTTTTTGGGAGATTTCACGGGGTTATCGGGGGTTTTAATAAGTGGTAGGGGCACCGGTTAAATTGTGACGAAAACTATTCGGAAAGGCGACTTTAAATTTTTTTATTTTTTTTCGGCGATGTTCCAGGAGGTGATCGGGGGTTTTCTGGTATTTTTTCCTGTATGGTTTACGGACGCTTGCCCTCACTAAATAATCCGAATCTAGAGCTCAGAGGGGACGGGTAGTGCTGCGTAATGTTTGCGAGAAGTTCCCAAATAGGAGACTAAATGACACATTTTACATTTGGGGGGATTTCAGGGGGATACCAAGGTTTAAATGTGTGTACTCCTGGCGGTCACCATCCATTCACATAAATTCCGTGGGGATGAGTCGTTGGGGGCGGTGGAATAGTCACGAAAAGTACCCAAAAAGTAGACTTATATGATTTTTTTTATTTTTTGGGGGGTCTATGTGGGTTTACCGGGGGTTTATAGGTTTGTACTGCCAGGGGTCATCAATCGTCCACATTAATTCCGTAGCGATGAGTGGGATAACTTGGGAAAGCGGCGGAATTGTGACGTAAAGTACCCGAAAAGGGTATTTATGTGCAAATTTTAATTTTTTAGGGGGTTTCGGGGGGTTTGAAGATGACAATACTATATGGTCACATTCATTTTACTGTCATATCTAACAGAAGTGTGCCCTATGACATCCATATTTCGAGAGTAATACAATAAAAAGCAAACCAGTCCGAAAAAAGTGAGTAGTGCCCGCCATTTTTATTTATTCGCGGTTAAATCCATTGAATCATTTGTTGAACGTTCATGTTTTCTGAAAGAAAATAAAGAAGTGTATGTAACTACAAAGTTTAAAAGAAATTGGTCAGGTTAAAATTGATAAAACCTTGTTTTAATATTATGGAAATCGTAATTTTCGGTGATTTTCGGAATACTTTAATTTTTTTCTGAGTAACCAAGGACGACGAAAGAAAATTGTTACCTACATTTCGTAGTCGATGTTATGAGCATATATAATAATCATTTTCGTTATCCAACACCTAAAATTAAGTCGAGGGGAGGGGAAGGTATGAAAGTTTTTTCGAAAAATCAGTTTTCACGCCATTTTGGCTGCATTTTTCTCAAATGGAAACTAATAAATTTACTTAATTACGTGCCCACATTTATCAGCTTTCAAAAAATGCATTAAATATCCGTATGGCTCGCACGGTTCGCGCGCAGTAAAATAAAAACCGAAAGACGGTCCCCGGAAAAAGCGCGATTTCGGCCATTTTGTCATCCTAGCGACGACACGTGGCGGAACACATTTTACATTTGGGAGGATTTCAGGGGGGTAACCGGGGGTTTATATGTGTGTACCCCTGGCGGTCACCATCCGATTCCATAAATTCCGTAGGGATGAGTCGTTTGGGTAAGAACCAGCGGTGGAATAGTCACGGAAAGTACCCAAAAAGTTTTTTATACGAGAAATTTTTTTTATGGGGGGTGTATATGGGCTTACCGGGGGTTTATAGGTTTGTAAATCCAGGGGTCATCAATCGTTCACATCAATTCCGTAGCGATGAGTGGAAAGGCTTGGAAAAGCGGCGGAATTGTGACGAAAAGTACCCGAAAAGGCTACTTATATACAAATTTTAATTATTAGGGGGTTTCGGGGGGTTTAAGGATGACCTTATCATATGGTCACATGCCTAAGAGAAGTTGCCCCTATGACATCCATATTTCGATAGAAGTACAATAAAAAGTAAACTTCTCCCCGGAAAAAATTAGTAGTGTCCGCCATTTTTATTTTGTCGCAGTTATATCGACTGCAACAGTTATTAAATTCTTACATTTTCGGAAACCATATGCTCAGATGTATGTAATTGTGGAGTTTAAAAGACATCGGTCGGGAAAACATTGAAGAAATCTTGTGTCAATCTTTTGAAAATCGTAATTTTCGGTGATTTTGGGAACGTTTTTATTTTTTTCTGGAAAACCATGGACGACGAAAGAAAATTGTTACCTAGATATCGTAGACGATGTTATAAGCATATATAATAATCATTTTCAGTATCCTACAACTGCCATTACGACGAGGGGAGAGGGAGTTATGAAATTTGTTTCGAAAAAAACATTTTCGGACGCCATTTGTGCAGCAATTTATTTTAAAATTATCTAAGACCATTACATATTTACGTGACTACATTCATCAGCTTTCAAAACGTACATAAACTATCCACGTGGCACACACCGTTCACGCGAAGTAAAATAAAAACCGAAAGACCGTCCCCGGAAAAGGCGCGATTTCGGCCATTTTGTCGTCCTAGCCACGACACGTGGCGGAAACTTCCGGTTTTCGGATTTTTCCTTCGGAGGTTTCCTGGTATATTTTCCCGTATGGTTTACGGTGGCCCGCCCTCATCAAATATTCCGTATCTAAATCTCATAGGGTACGGGTAGTGCGGCATATTGTTTGCGAGAAGTTACCAAATAGGAGACATAATGGCACATTTTACAGTTAGGGGGGATTTCAGGGGGATACCGGGGGTTTATATGCGTGTACTCCTGGCGGTCACCAACCGTTCACATAAATTCCGTGGGGATGAGTCGTTGGGGGCGGTTGTTTAGTCACGAAAAGTACCCAACAAGTAGACTTTTATGAAATTTTTTATTTTTTGGGGGGTGTATGTGGGTTTACCGGGGGTTTATAGGTTTGCACTACCAGGGGTCATCAATCGTCCACATCAATTCCGTAGCGATGAGTGGTAAGGCTTGGAAAAGCGGCGGAATTGTGACGTGAAGAAACCGAAAAAGCTACTTATGTGCAAATTTTTATTTTTTAGGGGGTTTCGGGGGGTTTAAAGATGACAAAATTATATGGCCACATTCATTTACTGTCATATCTAACAGAAGTGTGCCCTATGACATCATTATTTCGAGAGTAATACAATACAAAGCAAACCAGTCCCCGAAAAAAGTGAGAAGTGCCCGCCATTTTTATTTTTTCGCGGTTAAATCCATTGAATCATTTATTAAAAGTTCATGTTTTCTGAAAAACAATGAATAGTAGCATAGTTTGAAAGAAATCGGTCAGGTTATAATGGACAAAATCATGTGATAATCTTTTGGAAATCGTAATTTTCGGTGATTTTCGGAATATTTTAATTTTTTTCTGAGTAACCAAGGACGACGAAAGAAAATTGTTACCTATATTTCGTATAAGATGTTATAAGCATATATAATAATCATTTTCGTTATCCTATACCTTAAATTAAGTCGAAGGGAGCGGAAGTTATGAAATTTTATTAGAAAAACGAATTTTTGGACGCCATTTTGGCTGCAATTTTCTTAAGACGAAATTGACAACATTACGTTGTTACGTGCCCACGTTCATCAGCTTTCAGGAAATGCATTAGCGATCCGTGTGGCACACACCATTCGCGCGCAGTAAAATAAAAACCGAAAGACGGTATCCGGAAAAAGCCCGATTTCGGCCATTTTGTCGTCCTAGCGGCGACACGTGGCGTAAACTTCCGGTTTTCGGATTTTTCCTCCGAATCATTTCGGGTTCCCCGGACGCGTGCCAAATTTCAGCTCTCCAGCACTTCTGGAAGTGGTCGGGAATTTGTATCCATCAGTCAGTCAGTTACCCCAAGCGCTGTATATAATAGAGACTCGCACGCTCCGCGCGCTCGTTAAGGGGCTCCGCCCCTTAAAAACCCCGGTTCCGGCTTCGCCGTTTACATTTGTGGTCGTTTGAAGAATTTTAGTTTGAATAATCTCACCAGAAAAAGCTAGGGGCCGGCTTCGCCGGCCAGGGGGTAGGGAAGCGGCCCACCCATTCCTCGGAACGGCTTCGCCGTTCCTCGTTGAGAGGCGGCTTCGCCACCCAGGGGTTAAGTGTGCCTCGCCGGGGCTACCCCGCTTAATTCTCAGAACGTCTTCGCCGTTCCTCGGCTGGGGTCGGCATAGCCGCCCAGAGGGCAAGGGCATTTCGGAACTGTTTCACCGTTATTCGTTTAAGGGGCGGCTTTGCCGCCCAGGGGTGGAGGGAGCCCACAGCGGCTGCGCCGCTTGAACGTCGGGGCGGCTTCGCCGCCTTGGGAATGAGGAGCCCCCCGCGGCTGCTCCGCTTAGTCGCAATACATGGTCTTCTCCACCGAGAGGGGTGCCCAGGGGGATTGGGGGGTATTAATGTGTTATACATGCGGTCACTGATCGTCCACAGTGATCATGTAGCGATGATTGTAAAGGGTAGTGTAATGCGGCGTAATAGTGGCGACAAGTACCCATAAAAGAACACTTAATGTCAAGTTTTTCATTTTTTTTGCGGGGGGTTCCAACGGAATACCGGGGGCTTTATACTTGTGTTAAACGAAACAAATCGTCCTTATAAATTCCGTGCCGATAAGTCCTAGGGGTCCGCAACAGTGGCGGAGTTCTGACGATTCCTTTACCCGGAGAGGCTACTTATTAGAGAATTGTTTTGGGATGTTTCACGGGGTTATCGGGGGTTTTAATAAGTAGAAGGGGCACCGGCTAAATTGTAACAAAGTACTCGGAAAGGCGACATTAAAAATTTTTTTTTCGGCGAGGTTCCAAGAGGTGATCGGGGGTTTTCTGATATTTTTTCCCGTATGGTTTACGGTGGCTCGCCCTCACCAAATATTCCGGATCTAGAGCTCAGAGGGGACGGGTAGTGCGGCGTAATGTTTGCGAGAAGTTCCCAAATAGGAGACTTAATGGCACATTTAACATTTGGGGGGATTTCACGGGGATACCGGGGGTTTATGTGTGTACTCCCTGCGGTCACCATCCGTTCACAGAAATTACGTTGGGATGAGTCGTTGGGGTAAGAACCAGCGGTGGAGTAGTCACGAAATGTACCCAAAAAGTAGACTTATGTGCAAAATTTTATTTTTTTGGGGTGTAGGAGGGTTTACTGGGGGTTTATAGGTTTGTACTGCCAATGGTCATCAATCGCCCATATCAATTCCGTAGCGATGAGTGGTAAGGGTTGGAAAAGCGGCGGAATTGTGGCGAAAAGTACGAAATAAGAAAAGGCTACTTATATGCAAATTTTAATTTTGTAGGGGGTTTCAGGGGGTTTAAAGATGATGATGTTATATGATCACATCCATTTACTATCATATCTAAGAGAAGTTGTCCCTATGGCATCCATATTTCGAGAGTAATACAATAAAAAATAAATCTCTCCCCGGAAAAAATTAGTAGTGCCCGCCATTTTCATTTTTTTGCCGTTATATCGATTAAATAATTTATTAAATGTTTATTTTTTCTGAAAGTCAATGCATACGTGTATGCAAATACTAAGTTTGAAAGAAATCGATCAGGTAAAAATTTACAAAATCCTGTGTTAATCTTTTGGAAATCGTAATTTTCGGTATATTTTAATTTTTTTCTGAGTAACCAAGGACGACGAAAGAAAATTGTTGCCTACATTTCGTAGACGATGTTATGAGCATATATAATAATCATTTTCGTTATCCTACACTCGAAATAAAGTCGAGGGGAGCGGAAGGAATGAAATTATTTTCGAAAAACCAAAATTTAGACGCCATTTTGGCAGTCATTTTATTAAAAAGAAACTAATACTATTACACAATCACGTGACCACGTTTATCAGCTTTCAAAAAATGCATTAACGATTCATGTAACACGCATGGTTCGCGCGCAGTAAAATAAAAACAGAAAGAATGTCCCCGGAAAAGGCGCGATTTCGGCCATTTTGTCGTCCTAGCGACGACACGTGGCGGAAACTTCCGGTTTTCGGATTTTTCCTCCGGATCATTTCGGGTTCTCCGCACGCGTGCCAAATTTCAGCTCTCCAGCACTTCTGGAAGTGGCCGGGAATTTGTATCCATGAGTCAGTCACCACAAGGGCTGTATATAGATGGGATTCCTCGAAACGGCTTCGCCGTTCCTCGCTGGAGGGCGGCTTCGCCGCCCAGGGGTTGTGTGTGAGTTGAGGTGGGTGGAGTCTACAGCGGCTTCGCCGCTTGAACGTCGGGGCGGCTTCGCCGCCCGAGGGTTACTGAAGCTCCCCCTCGCCTACGCCAGTCACTCCTCGGAACGGCTTCGCCGTTCCTCGTTGTGGGGCGGCTTCGCCGCCTTGGGGTCGAGGAGCCCCCCCGCGGCTGCTCCGCTTAGTCCTCATTAATGATCTTCTCCACCGAGAGGGGTGCCCAGGGGGATTCGGGGGTTTTAATGTGTTATGCATGCGGTCACTAATCGTCCACAGTGATCACGTAGCGATGATTGTAAAGGGTAGTGCCATGCGGAGTAATAGTGGCGACAAGTACCCATAAAAGAAGACTTAATGGCAAGGTTTTCAAGGTTTTTTGCGGGGGTTCCAACGGAATACCGGGGGTTTATACTTGTGTTAAACCAGTGGTCACAAATCGTTCTCATAAATTCCGTGCCGATAAGTGCTAGGGGTCCGTCTGACAATTCTTTTATCTGGAGAGGCGATTTATTAGGCATTTTTGGGAGGTTTCACGGAGTTATCGGGGGTTTTAATAAGTGGTAGGGGCACCGGTTAAATTGTGTCGAGTACTATTCGGAAAGGCGACTTTAAAATTTTTTTTTTTTTCGGCGATGTTCCAGGAGGTGATCGGGGGTTTTCTGGTATTTTTCCCCGTATGGTTTACGGTGGCTCGCCCTCACCAAATATTCCGGATCTAGAGCTCAGAGGGGACGGGTAGTGCGGCGTAATGTTTGCGAGAAGTTCCCAAATAGGAGACTAAATGACACATTTTACAGTTGGGGGGGGATTTCAGGGGGATACCGGGGGTTTAAATGTGTGTACTCCTGGTGGTCACCATCCGTTCACATAAATTCCGCGGGGATGAGTCGTTGGGGGCGGTGGAATAGTCACGAAAAGTACCCAAAAATTAGACGTATGTGCAAAATTTTATTTTTTGGGGGGGTGTATGTGGGTTTACCGGGGGTTAATAGATTTTTACTGCCAGCGGTCATCAATCGTCCACATCAATTCCTTAGCGTTGAGTGGTAAGGATTGGAAAAGCGGCGGAATTGTGACGAAAGCACCCGAAAAGGCTAATTATATGCATATTTTAATTTTTAGGGGGTTTCAGGGGGGTTAAAGATGACGATACTATATGAACATATTCATTTACTGTCATATTTAAAAGAAGTATGCCCTGTGACATCCATATTTCGAGAGTAATACAATAAAAAGCAATCCAGTCCCTGAAAAAAGTGAGTAGTGCCCGCCATTTTTATTTTTTCGCGGTTTAATCCATTGAATCATTTATAAAATGTTTATGTTTTATGAAAGACAATGCATAGTTGTATGTAACTACAAAGTTTGAAAGAAATCAGTCAGGTAAAAATTGACAAAATCTTGTGTTAATCTTTTGGAAATCGTAATTTTCGGTGATTTTCGGAATATTTTAATTTTTTCCGAGTAACCAAGGACGACGAAAGAAAATTGTTACCTACATTTCGTAAAGGATGTTATGAACATATATTATAATCATTTTCGTTGTCCTACTCAAAAAATTAGGCCAACGGCAGTGGAAAATATGAAACATATTCCAAGAAATCGATTTTTGGACGCCATTTTGAAAGCGTTTTATGTAGAAATTAACTTCAAAAATTACATACGTAGGTCGCGACATTTATTGGCTTTCAATATATATGACAACGTTTCGTGTGACGGAAATGTTTCGCCTGTGTAACGATAAATAGTAAACAATATCCCGGGAGAAATTGGAAGTGTCCGCCATTTTTAATTTTTTGCTGGTTTATCGATAGCAATTTTGTAAAAATGTTCACATTTTCTAAAAGGACATGCATAGCTTTATGTATATACTAAGTCCTAACCAAATCGGTCGTGAAAAACCGGACGAAATCTTGTGATAAACTTATGGAAATTTTACTTTTTGGTGATTTTTGGCATATTTTAATTTTTTTCTCAACAACCAGTGGTCACAAAGACAAATTGTTGCTGAGGTTAAATGGAAAATTATGTAAGCATATATAATAATCATTTTTGTTATCATTCACCTGAAAATAAGTCGACGGGAGCAGAAGGAATGAAATTATTTTCAAAAAACCAATTTTTGGACGCCATTTTGGCAGTCATTTTCTTTAAAAGATACTAATAACATTGTATCATTACATGCTCACGTTTATTAGCTTTCAAAACCTGCATTAACCATTCACATAGCACGTACCGTTCGCGTGCAGTAAAATAAAAACCGAGAGACGATCCCCGGAAAAGGCGCGATTTCGGCCATTTTGTCGTCCTAGCGACGACACGTGGCGGAAACTTCCGGTTTTCGGATTTTTCCTCCGGATTATTTTGGATTCCCCGCACGCGTGCCAAATTTCAGCTCTCCAGCACTTCTAGAAGTGGTCGGGAATTTGTATCCATCAGTCAGTCAGTTACCCGAAGCGCTGTATATAATAGAGACTCGCTGCGCTGCGCGCGCTCGTTAAGGGGCTCCGCCCCTTAAAACCCCGGTTCCGGCTTCGCCGTCTACATTTGTGGTCGTTCGAAGAATTTTATTTCGAATAATCTCACCTAAGCTAGGGGCCGGCTTCGCCGGCCAGGGGGTAGGAAAGCGCCGCACTCCTTCCTCGGAACGGCTTCACCGTTCCTCGTCTGGGGTCGGCATAGCCGTCCAGAGGGCGAGGGCATTTCGGAACTGTGTCACCGTTATTCGTTTAAGGGGCGGCTTCATTGCCAAGAGGTGGGGGGAGCCCACAGCGGCTGCGCCGCTTGAACGTCGGGGCGGCATCGCCGCCCGGGGGTTATTGAAGCTCCCCCTCGCCTACGCCAGTTACTCCTCGGAACGGCTTCGCCGTTCCTCGTTGTGGGGCGGCTTCGCCGCCTTGGGGTTGAGGAGCCCTACCGCGGCTGCTCCGCTTATTCCTCATAAATGGTCCTATCCACCGAGAGGGGTGCCCAGGAGGATTCGGGGGTTTTAATGTGTTATGCATGCGATCACCAATCGTCCACAGTGATTACGTAGCGATGGTTGTAAAGGGTAGTGCAATGCGGAATAATAGTAGCGACAAGAACCCATAAAAGAGGACTTAATGGCATGTTTTTCATTTTTTGCGGGTGGTTCCCACCGGAATACCGGGGTTTTTTACTCCTGTCAAACCAGTGGTCACAAATAGTTCTCATAAATTCTGTGACGACAAGTCCTGGGGTCCGGAACAGTGGTCTGACGATTCTTTTACCTGGAGAGGCGATTTATTTGAAAGTTTTTGGGAGGTTTCACGGGGTTACCGAGGTTTTAATAAGTGGTAGGGGCATCGGTTAAATTGTGACGAAAACTACTCGGAAAGGCGACTATAATTTTATTTTCGGCGATGTTCAAGTAGGTTTCATAAGTTTTCTGGTATTTTTCCCGTATGGTTTACGGTGGCTCGCCTTCACCAAATATTCCGGATCAAGATCTCAGAGGGGGACGGGTAGTGCGGCGTAATGCTCGTTTGAAGTTCTCAAATAGTAGACTTAATGGCATTTCAGGGATGGGATTTCAGGGGGATACCGGGGGTTTATAAGTGTGTACTCCTGGCGCTCACCATTCGTTCACATATACTCCGTGGGGATGAGTCGTTGGGGTAAGAACCAGCGGTGGAATAGTGACGAAAATTACCCAAAAAGTACTTCGCCGTTCATCGTCTGGCGTCTGCATAGCCGCCCAGAGGGCAAGGGCATTTCGGAACTGTTTCACCGTTATTCGAGTAAGGGGTTTCGAGTTAGGCTTCGAGTTAGGTTTCGAGACATTCGAGTAAGGCTTCGCCGCCAAAGGGCGGAGGGAGCCCACAGCGGCTGCGCCGCTTTAAACATCGGGGCGGCTTCGCCGCCCGGGGGTTACTGAAGCTCCCCCTCGCCTACGCCAGTTACTCCTCGGAATGGTTCCCGCCGCCTTGGGGATGAAGAGCCCCCCGCGGCTGCTCCGCTTAGTCCTCATTAATGGTCTTCTCCACCGAGAGGGGTGCCCCGGGGGATTCGGGGTTTTAATGTGTTATGCATGCGGTCACCAATCCTCCACAGTGATTATGAAGGTAAAGATGATTGTAAAGGGTAGGGCAATGCGGCGTAATAGTGGTGACAAGTACCCACAAATGAAGACTTAATGGCAACTTTTTCATTTTTTTGCGGGGGGTTCCAACGGAATACCGGGGGTTTTATACTGGTGTTAAACCAATGGTCACAAATCGTTCTCATAAATTCTGTGCCGATAAGTCCTAGGGGTCTAAAATAGAGGCGGAATTCTGACGATTCTTTTACTTGGAGAGGGGATTAAAAAAAACATTTTGGGAGGTTTCACGGGGTTATCGGGGGGTTTTAATAAGTAGTAGTGGCACCGGATAAAATGGGAGGAAAACTATTCGGAATGGCGACTTTAAAATTTTTATTTTTTTCGGCGAGGTTCCAGGAGTGATCGGGGGTTTTCTGGTATTTTTTCCCGTATGGTTTACGGTGACCCGCCTTCACCAAACATTCTGGATCTAGAGCTCAGAGGGGACGGGTAGTGCGACGTAATCTTTGCGAGAAGTTCCCAAATAGGAGATTTAATGGCACATTTTACATTTGGGAGGATTTTAGGGGGATACTGGGGGTTTATATGAGTGTACTCCTGGCGGTCACCATCCGTTCACATAAATTCCGTAGGTATTAGTCGTTGGGGTAAGAACCAGCGGTGGAATAGTCACGGAAAGTACACAAAAAGTAGACTTATATGAAAAATTTTATTTTTGGGGGGTGTATGTGGGTTTACCGGGGGTTTATAGGTTTGTACAGCCAGGGGTCAGCAATCGTCTACATCAATTCCGTAGCGATGAGTGGTAAGGCTTGGAAATGCGGCGGAATTCTGACGAAAAGTACCCGAAAAGGCTACATATATGCAAATTTTAATTTTTTAGGGGTTTTCAGGGGGTTTAAAGATGACAACATTATATGGTCACATTCATTTACTATCATATCTAAGAGAAGTTGCCCCTATGACATCCATATTTCGAGAGTAATACAATAAAAAGTAAATCTCTCCCCGGAAAAAATTAGTAGTGCCCGCCATTTCTATCTTTTCGCGGTTATATTAATTAAATCATTTATTAAATATTTATGCTTTCTAAAAGATAATGCATAGGTGTATGTAACTATTACGTTTCAAAGAAATCGGAGAGGTAAAAGTTGACAAATCCTGTGTTCATCTTTTGGAAATCATAATTTTTGGTGATTTTCGGAATATTTTAATTTTTTTCCGAGTAAGCAAGAACGACGAAAGAAGATTGTTACCTATACTTCGTAGAGGATGTAATGAACATATATAATAATCATTTTCATTGCCCAACTCACAAAATAAGGCCAACGGCAGTGGAAAGTATGAAATATTTTCCGAGAAATCAATTTTTGGACGCCATTTTGAAAGCGTTTAACTTGGAAATTAACTTTAAAAATTACATAAGTAGGAGGCAACATTTATTGGCTTTCATAATATGCACCAACGGTTCGTGTGACAGAAATGTATCGCCTGTATAACGATAAATAGTAAACGGACTCCCGGGAAAAAATGGGAAGTGTCCGCCATTTTTAATTTTTTGCTGGTTTATCGATGGCAAAATTGTAAAAATGCTTAAATTTTCTAATACAAAATGAATATTTTTATGCATATACTAAGTGTAAACGATATCGGTCGTGTAAAACTGGACGAAATGTCGTGTTAATCTTTTGGAAATTGTACTTTTTGGCGATTTTCGGCATATTTTAATTTTTTCCTCGGCAGCCAATGGTGACAAAAAAAAATTACTGCCTAAGTTAAATGGAGAATCAAGTGAGCATATATAATAATCATTTTTGTTATCATACACTTGAAATTAAGTCGAGGGGAGCAGAAGGGATGAAAATATTTTCTAAAAAACCAATTATTGGGCGCCATTTTGGCTGCTTTTTTCTTCAATTGAAACTAACAAAGTTACATATTTACGTGCCCACGTTTATCAGCTTTCAAAAAATGCATTAAACATCCATGTGAAACGAACGGTTCGCGCGCAGTAAAATAAAAACCGAAAGACGGTCCCCGGAAAAAGCCCGATTTCGGCCATTTTGTCGTCCTGGCGACGACACGTGGCGGAAACTTCCGGTTTTCGGATTTTTCCTCCGGATCATTTCGGGTTCCCCGCACGCGTGCCAAATTTCAGCTCTCCAGCACTTCTAGAAGTGGTCGGGAATTTGTATCCATCAGTGAGTCAGTCACCACGAGGGCTGTATATAGATAGGACTCGCACGCTCCGCGCGCTCGTTAAGGGGCTCCGCCCCTTTAAAACCCCGGTGCCGGCTTCGCCGTTTACATTTGTGGTCGTTCGAAGAATTTTAGTTTGAATAATCTCACCAGAAAAGGCTTGGGGCCGGCTTCGCCGGCCAGGGGGTAGGGAAGCGCCCTACCCATTCCTTGGAACGGCTTCGCCGTTCCTCGTTTAGAGGCGGCTTCGCCACGCAGGGGTTAAGTGTGCCCCGCCGGGGCCACCCCGCTTAATTCTCGGAACGGCTTCGCCGTTCCTCGGCTGGGGTCGGCATAGCCGCCCAGATGGCAAGGGCATTTCGGAACTGTTTCACCGTTATTCGTTTAAGGGGCGGCTTTGCCGCCCAGGGGTGCAGGGAGCCCACAGCGGCTGCGCCGTTTGAACGTCGGGGCGGCGTCGCCGCCCGACGGTTACTTAAGCTCGTTGTGGGGCGGCTTCGCCGCCTTGGGAATGAGGAGCCCCCCGCGGCTGCTCCGCTTAGTCGTAATACATGATCTTCTCCACCGAGAGGGGTGCCCAGGGGGATTGGGGGGTATTAATGTGTTATACATGCGGTCACCGATCGTCCACAGTGATCATGTAGCGATGATTGTAAAGGGTAGTGTAATGCGGCGTAATAGTGGCGACAAGTACCCATTAAAGAACGCTTAATGGCAAGTTTTTCATTTTTTTGCGGGGGTTCCAACGGAATACCGGGGGTTTATACTTGTGTTAAACCAGTGGTCACAAATCGTTCTCATAAATTCCGTGCCGATAAGTGCTAGGGGTCCGTCTGACGATTCTTTTATCTGGAGAGGCGATTTATTAGGCATTTTTGGGAGGTTTCACGGAGTTATCGGGGTTTTAATAAGTGGTAGGGGCACCGGTTAAATTGTGACGAGTACCTTTCGGAAAGGCGACTTTAAAATTTATTTTTTTTTCGGCGATGTTCCAGGAGGTGATCGGGGGTTTTCTGGTATTTTTCCCCGTATGGTTTACGGTGGCTCGCCCTCACCAAATATTCCGGATCTAGAGCTCAGAGGGGACGGGTAGTGCGGCGTAATGTTTGCGAGAAGTTCCCAAATAGGAGACTAAATGACACATTTTACAATTAGGGGGGGGGGAATTCAGGGGGATACCGGGGGTTTAAATGTGTGTACTCCTGGTGGTCACCATCCGTTCACATAAATTCCGCGGGGATGAGTCGTTGGGGGCGGTGGAATAGTCACGAAAAGTACCCAAAAATTAGACGTATGTGCAAATTTTTATTTTTTGGGGGGGTGTATGAGGGTTTACCAGGGGTTTATAGGTTTTTACTGCCAGCGGTCATCAATCGTCCACATCAATTCCGTAGCGATGAGTGGTAAGGATTGGAGAAGCGGCGGAATTGTGACGATAAGCACCCGAAAAGGCTACTTATATGAAAATTTTAATTTTTTAAGGGGTTTCGGGGGGTTTAAAGTTGACGATACTATATGGTCACATTCATTTACTGTCATTTCTAACAGAAGTGACCCTTATAACATCCATATTTCGAGAGTAATACAATAAAAAGCAAACCAGTCCCCAAAAAAAGTGAGTAGTGCCCGCCATTTTTATTTTTTCGCGGTTAAATATATTGAATCATTTATTAAACGTTCATGTTTTCTGAAAGACAATAAAGAAGTGTATGTAACTACAAAGTTTGAAAGAAATCGGTCAGGTTAAAATTGACATAATCTTCTATTAGTCTGATGGAAATCGTAATTTTCGGTGATTTTCGGAATATTTTAATTTTTTTCTGAGTAACCAAGGACGACGAAAGAAAATTGTTACCTACATTTCGTAAAGCATGTTATGAACATATGTAATAATCATTTTCGTTGTCCTACTCACAAAATTAGGCCAACGGCAGTGGAAAATATGAAATATTTTCCAAGAAATCGATTTTTGGACGCCATTTTGAAAGCGTTTTACTTAGAAATTAACTTCAAAAATTACATAAGTAGGTCGCGGCATTTATTGGCTTTCAATATATATGACAATGTTTCGTGTGACGGAAATGTTTCGCCTGTGTAACGATAAATAGTAAACAATATCCCGGGAGAAATGGGAAGTGTCCGCCATTTTTAATTTTTTGCTGGTTTATCGATTGCAATTTTGTAAAAATGTTCACATTTTCTGAAAGGACATGCATAGTTTTATGTATATACTAAGTCCTAACAAAATCGGTCCTGAAAAACCGGACGAAATCTTGTGATAAACTTATGGAAATTTTACTTTTTGGTGATTTTTGGCATATTTTAATTTTTTTCTCGACAACCAGTGGTCACAAAGACAAATTGTTGCTTAGGTTAAATGGAGAATTATGAAAGCATATATAATAATCATTTTTGTTATCATTCACCTGAAAATAAGTCGACGGGAGCAGAAGGAATGAAATTATTTTCAAAAAACCAATTTTTGAACGCCATTTTGGCAGTCATTTTCTTTAAAAGATACTAATAACATTGTATCATTACATGCTCACGTTTATTAGCTTTCAAAACCTGCATTAACCATTAACATAGCACGTACCATTCGCGTGCAGTAAAATAAAAACCGAGAGACGGTCCCCGGAAAAGGCGCGATTTCGGCCATTTTGTCGTCCTAGCGACGACACGTGGCGGAAACTTCCGGTTTTCGGATTTTTCCTCCGAATCATTTCGGATTCCCCGCACGCGTGCCAAATTTCAGCTCTCCAGCACTTCTAGAAGTGGTCGGGAATTTGTATCCATCAGTCAGTCAGTTACCCGAAGCGCTGTATATAATAGAGACTCGCACGCTCCGCGCGCTCGTTAAGGGGCTCCGCCCCTTTAAAACCCCGGTGCCGGCTTCGCCGTTTACATTTGTGGTCGTTCGAAGAATTTTAGTTTGAATAATCTCACCAGAAAAGGCTTGGGGCCGGCTTCGCCGGCCAGGGGGTAGGGAAGCGCCCTACCCATTCCTTGGAACGGCTTCGCCGTTCCTCGTTTAGAGGCGGCTTCGCCACGCAGGGGTTAAGTGTGCCCCGCCGGGGCCACCCCGCTTAATTCTCGGAACGGCTTCGCCGTTCCTCGGCTGGGGTCGGCATAGCCGCCCAGATGGCAAGGGCATTTCGGAACTGTTTCACCGTTATTCGTTTAAGGGGCGGCTTTGCCGCCCAGGGGTGCAGGGAGCCCACAGCGGCTGCGCCGTTTGAACGTCGGGGCGGCGTCGCCGCCCGACGGTTACTTAAGCTCGTTGTGGGGCGGCTTCGCCGCCTTGGGAATGAGGAGCCCCCCGCGGCTGCTCCGCTTAGTCGTAATACATGATCTTCTCCACCGAGAGGGGTGCCCAGGGGGATTGGGGGGTATTAATGTGTTATACATGCGGTCACCGATCGTCCACAGTGATCATGTAGCGATGATTGTAAAGGGTAGTGTAATGCGGCGTAATAGTGGCGACAAGTACCCATTAAAGAACGCTTAATGGCAAGTTTTTCATTTTTTTGCGGGGGTTCCAACGGAATACCGGGGGTTTATACTTGTGTTAAACCAGTGGTCACAAATCGTTCTCATAAATTCCGTGCCGATAAGTGCTAGGGGTCCGTCTGACGATTCTTTTATCTGGAGAGGCGATTTATTAGGCATTTTTGGGAGGTTTCACGGAGTTATCGGGGTTTTAATAAGTGGTAGGGGCACCGGTTAAATTGTGACGAGTACCTTTCGGAAAGGCGACTTTAAAATTTATTTTTTTTTCGGCGATGTTCCAGGAGGTGATCGGGGGTTTTCTGGTATTTTTCCCCGTATGGTTTACGGTGGCTCGCCCTCACCAAATATTCCGGATCTAGAGCTCAGAGGGGACGGGTAGTGCGGCGTAATGTTTGCGAGAAGTTCCCAAATAGGAGACTAAATGACACATTTTACAATTAGGGGGGGGGGAATTCAGGGGGATACCGGGGGTTTAAATGTGTGTACTCCTGGTGGTCACCATCCGTTCACATAAATTCCGCGGGGATGAGTCGTTGGGGGCGGTGGAATAGTCACGAAAAGTACCCAAAAATTAGACGTATGTGCAAATTTTTATTTTTTGGGGGGGTGTATGAGGGTTTACCAGGGGTTTATAGGTTTTTACTGCCAGCGGTCATCAATCGTCCACATCAATTCCGTAGCGATGAGTGGTAAGGATTGGAGAAGCGGCGGAATTGTGACGATAAGCACCCGAAAAGGCTACTTATATGAAAATTTTAATTTTTTAAGGGGTTTCGGGGGGTTTAAAGTTGACGATACTATATGGTCACATTCATTTACTGTCATTTCTAACAGAAGTGACCCTTATAACATCCATATTTCGAGAGTAATACAATAAAAAGCAAACCAGTCCCCAAAAAAAGTGAGTAGTGCCCGCCATTTTTATTTTTTCGCGGTTAAATATATTGAATCATTTATTAAACGTTCATGTTTTCTGAAAGACAATAAAGAAGTGTATGTAACTACAAAGTTTGAAAGAAATCGGTCAGGTTAAAATTGACATAATCTTCTATTAGTCTGATGGAAATCGTAATTTTCGGTGATTTTCGGAATATTTTAATTTTTTTCTGAGTAACCAAGGACGACGAAAGAAAATTGTTACCTACATTTCGTAAAGCATGTTATGAACATATGTAATAATCATTTTCGTTGTCCTACTCACAAAATTAGGCCAACGGCAGTGGAAAATATGAAATATTTTCCAAGAAATCGATTTTTGGACGCCATTTTGAAAGCGTTTTACTTAGAAATTAACTTCAAAAATTACATAAGTAGGTCGCGGCATTTATTGGCTTTCAATATATATGACAATGTTTCGTGTGACGGAAATGTTTCGCCTGTGTAACGATAAATAGTAAACAATATCCCGGGAGAAATGGGAAGTGTCCGCCATTTTTAATTTTTTGCTGGTTTATCGATTGCAATTTTGTAAAAATGTTCACATTTTCTGAAAGGACATGCATAGTTTTATGTATATACTAAGTCCTAACAAAATCGGTCCTGAAAAACCGGACGAAATCTTGTGATAAACTTATGGAAATTTTACTTTTTGGTGATTTTTGGCATATTTTAATTTTTTTCTCGACAACCAGTGGTCACAAAGACAAATTGTTGCTTAGGTTAAATGGAGAATTATGAAAGCATATATAATAATCATTTTTGTTATCATTCACCTGAAAATAAGTCGACGGGAGCAGAAGGAATGAAATTATTTTCAAAAAACCAATTTTTGAACGCCATTTTGGCAGTCATTTTCTTTAAAAGATACTAATAACATTGTATCATTACATGCTCACGTTTATTAGCTTTCAAAACCTGCATTAACCATTAACATAGCACGTACCATTCGCGTGCAGTAAAATAAAAACCGAGAGACGGTCCCCGGAAAAGGCGCGATTTCGGCCATTTTGTCGTCCTAGCGACGACACGTGGCGGAAACTTCCGGTTTTCGGATTTTTCCTCCGAATCATTTCGGATTCCCCGCACGCGTGCCAAATTTCAGCTCTCCAGCACTTCTAGAAGTGGTCGGGAATTTGTATCCATCAGTCAGTCAGTTACCCGAAGCGCTGTATATAATAGAGACTCGCACGCTCCGCGCGCTCGTTAAGGGGCTCCGCCCCTTGAAAACCCCGGTTCCGGCTTCGCCGTCTACATTTGTGGTCGCTCGAAGACTTTTTAAGTTCGAATAATCTCACCTCAGCTAGGGGCCGGCTTCGCCGGCCAGGGGATAGGGAGGCGCCCCACTCATTCCTCGAAACGGCTTCGCCGTTCCTCGCTGGAGGGCGACTTCGCCGCCCAGGGGTTGAGTGTGAGTTGAGATGGGTGGAGTCTACAGCGGCTGCGCCGCTTGAACGGCAGGGCGGCTTCGCCGCCCGAGGGTTACTGAAGCTCCCCCTCGCCTACGCCAGTCACTCCTCGGGAGAGGGAGTTATGAAATTTGTTTCGAAAAAGCATTTTCGGACGCCATTTGTGCAGCAATTTACTTTAAAATTATCTAAATCCATTGCATAATTACGTGACTACATTCATCAGCTTTCAAAACGTACATAAACTATCCGCGTGGCACACACCGTTCACGCGCAGTAAAATAAAAACGGAAATACCGTCCCCGGAAAAGGCGCGATTTCGGCCATTTTGTCGTCCTAGCCACGACACGTGGCGGAAACTTCTAGTTTTCGGATTTTTCCTCCGGAAGTTTCTGGTATATTTTCCCGTATGGTTTGCGGTGGCCCGCCCTCATCAGATATTCCGGATCTAGAGCTCAGAGTGTACGGGTAGTGCGGCGTATTGTTTACTAGAAGTTCCCAAATAGGAGACTTTTATGAAATTTTTTATTTTTTGGGGGGTGTATGTGGGTTTACCGGGGAGTTATAGCTTTGTACTGCCAGGGGTCATCAATCGTCCACATTAATTCCGTAGCGATGAGTGGTAATTCTTGGGAAAGCGGCGGAATCGTGACGTAAAGTACCCGAAAAGGCTACTTATGTGCAAATTTTAATTTTTTAGGCGGTTTCGGGGGGTTTAAAGATGACGATACTATATGGTCACATTCATTTACTTTCATATCTAACAGAAGTGAGCCCTATGACATCCATATTTCGAGAGTAATACAATAAAAAGCAAACCAGTCCCCGAAAAAAGTGAGTAGCGCCCGCCATTTTTATTTTTTCGCGGTTAAATGCGTTGAATCATTTATTAAAAATTCATGTTTTCTGAAAGACAATGCAAAGTTGTATGTAACTACAAAGTTTGAAAGAAATCGGTAAGGTTAAAGTTGACAAAATCTTGTGTTAATCTTTTGGAAATCGTAATTTTCGGTGATTTTCGAAATATTTTATTTTTTTTCTGAGTAACCAAGGACGACGAAAGAAAATTGTTGCCTACATTTCGTAGACAATGTTATAAGAATATACTCGCACGCTCCGCGCGCTCGTTAAGGGGCTCCGCCCCTTAAAAACCCCGGTTCCGGCTTCGCCGTCTATATTTGTGGTCGCTCGAAGACTTTTGAAGTTCGAATAATCTCACCTCAGCTAGGGGCCGGCTTCGCCGGCCAGGGGGTAGGGAGGCGCCCCACTCATTCCTCGAAACGGCTTCGCCGTTCCTCGCTGGAGGGCGGCTTCGCCGCCCAGGGGTTGAGTGTGAGTTGAGATGGGTGGAGTCTACAGCGGCTGCGCCGCTTGAACGTCAGGGCGGCTTCGCCGCCCAAGGTTACTGAAGCTCCCCCTCGCCTACGCCAGTCACTCCTCGGAACGGCTTCGCCGTTCATCGTTGTGGGGCGGCTTCGCCGCCTTGGGGTCCGCTTAGTTCTCATTAATGCTCTTCTCCACCGAGAGGGGTGCCCAGGGGGATTCGGGGGTTTTAATGTGTTATGCATGCGGTCACTATTCGTCCACAGTGATCACGTAGCGATGATTGTAAAGGGTAGTGCAACGCGGAGTAATAGTGGCGACAAGTACCCATAAAAGAAGACTTAATGGCAAGTTTTTCATTTTTTGCGGGGGTTCCAACGGAATACCGGGGGGCTTTATACTTGTGTTAAACCAGTGGTCACAAATCGTTCTCATAAATTCCGTGCCGATAAGTCCTAGGGGTCCGGAACAGTGGTCTGACGATTCTTTTACCTGGAGAGGCGATTTATTAGAAATGTTTTGTGAGGTTTCACGGGGTTTTCGGGGGTTTTAATAAGTGGTAGGGGCACCGGTTAAATTGTGACGAAAACTACTCGGAAAGGCGACTTTAACATTCATTTATTTTTTTTCAGCGATGTTCCAGGAGGTGATCGGGGGTTTCTGGTATTTTTTCCCGTATGGTTTACGGTTGCTCGCCCTCACCAAATATTCCGGATCTAGACCTCAGAGGGGACGGGTAGTGTGGCGTAATGTTTGCGAGAAGTACCCAAATAGGAGACTAAATGACACATTTTACATTTGGGAGGGTTTTAAGGGGGATACCGGGGGTTTAAATGTGCGTACTCTTGGCGGTCACCATCCATTTACATAAATTCCGTGGGGATGAGTCGTTGGGGGCGGTGGAATAGTCACGAAAAATACCCAAAAAGTAGACTTATATGCAACATTTTATTTTTTGTGGGGGTGTATGAGGGTTTACCGGGGGTTCATAGGTTTTTACTGCCAGCGGTCATCTATCGTCCACATCAATCCCGTAGCGATGACTGTTAAAGCTTGGAAAAAGGGCGGAATTGTGACGAAAAGTACCCGAAAAGGCTACTTTTGTGCAAATTTTAATTTTTTAGGGGGTTTCGGGGGGTTTAAAGATGACAATACTATATGGTCACATTCATTTACTGTCATATCTAACAGAAGTGTGCCCTATGACATCTATATTTCGAGAGTAAAACAATAAAAAGCAAACCAGTCCCCGAAAAAAGTGAGTATAACCCGCCATTTTTATTTTTTCGCGGTTAAATACATTAAATCATTTATTAAACGTTCATGTTTTCTGAAAGACAATAAATAAGTGTATGTAACTACAAAGTTTGAAAGAAATCGGTCAGGTTAAAATTGACATAATCTTGTGTTAATCTTTCGGAAATCGTAATTTTCGGTGATTTTCGGAATATTTTAATTTTTTTCTGAGTAACCAAGGACGACGAAAGAAAATTGTTACCTAAATTTCGTAGACAATGTTATAAGCATATATATTAATCATTTTCGTTATCCTATACCTTAAATTAAGTCGAAGGGAGCGGAAGTTATGAAATTTTAATAGAAAAACGAATTATTGGACGTCATTTTGGCTGCAATTTTCTTAAAAAGAAATTAACAGCATTACGTAATTACGTGCCCACGTTTATCAGCTTTCAGGAAATGCATTAGCGATCCGTGTGGCACACACCATTCGCGCGCAGTAAAATAAAAACCGAAAGACTGTCCCCGAAAAAAGCCCGATTTCGGCCATTTTGTCGTCCTAGCGACGACACGTGGCGGAAACTTCCGGTTTTCGGATTTTTCCTCCGGATCATTTCGGGTTCCCCGCAAGCGTGCCAAATTTCAGCTCTCCAGCACTTCTAGAAGTGGTCGGGAATTTGTATCCATGAGTGAGTCAGTCACCACGCCGGCTGTATATAGATAGGACTCGCACGCTCCGCGCGCTCGTTAAGGGGCTCCGCCCCTTAAAAACCCCGGTTCCGGCTTCGCCGTCTACATTTGTGGTCGCTCGAAGACTTTTAATGTTCGAATAATCTCACCTCAGCTAGGGGCCGGCTTCGCCGGCCAGGGGGTAGGGAGGCGCCCAACCCATTCCTCGAAGCGGCTTCGCCGTTCCTCGCTGATGGGCGGCTTCGCCGCCCAGGGGTTGAGTGTGAGTTGAGACGGGGGGAGTGTACAGCGGCTGCTTCGCGTGAACGTCGTGGCGGCTTCGCCGCCCGAGGGTTACTGAAGCTCCTCCTCGCCTACGCATGTTACTCCTCGGAACGGCTTCGCCGTTCCTCGTTGTGGGGCGGCTTCGCCGCCTTGGGGTTGAGGAGCCCCCCCGCGGCTGCTCCGCTTAGTCCTCATTAATGCTCTTCTCCACCGAGAGGGGTGCCCAGGGGGATTCGGGGGTTTTAATGTGTTATGCATGCGGTCACCAATCGTCCACAGTGATCACGTGGCGATGATTGTAAAGGGTAGTGCAATGCGGAATAATAGTGGCGACAATTACCCATAAAAGAAGACTTAATGGCAAGTTTTTCATTTTTGCGGGGGGTCCGGAACGGAATACCGGGGGTTTTATACTTGTGTTAAACCAGTGGTCACTAATCGTTCTCATAAATTCCGTGCCGATAAGTCCTAGTGGTCCGCAACAGTGGTCTGACGATTCTTTTACCTGGAGAGGCGATTTATTAGAAATTTTTTGGGAGGTTTCACGGGGATATCGGGGGTTTTAATAAGTGGTAGGGGCACCGGTTAACTTGTGACGGAAACTATTCGGAAAGGCGACTTTAAATTTTTTTTTCGGCGATGTTCCAAGAGGCGATCGGGGGTTTTCTGGTATATTTTCCCGTATGGTTTACGGTTGCTCGCCCTTACCAAATATTCCGGATCTAGAGCTCAGAGGGGACGGGAAGTGCGGCGTAATGTTTGTGAGAAGTTCCCAAATAGGAGACTAAATGACACATTTTACGTTTGGGGGGATTTCAGGGGGATAACGGGGGTTTAAATGTGTGTACTCCTGGCGGTCACCATCCATTTACATAAATTCCGTGGGGATGAGTCGTTGGGGGCGGTGGAATAGTCACGAAAAGTACCCAAAAAGTAGACTTTTATGCAAAATTTTATTTTTTTGGGGGGTGTTTGAGGGTTTACCGGGGATTTAGGTTTTTACTGCCAGCGGTCATCAATCGTCCACATCAATTCCGTAGCGATGAGTGGTAAGGATTGGAAAAGCGGCGGAATTGTGACGAAAAGTAACCGAAAAGGCTACTTATATGCAAATTGTAATTTTTAAGGGCTTTTGGGGGGTTTAAAGATGACGATACTATATGGTCACATTCATTTACTGTCATATCTAAAAGAAGTGTGCCTTATGACATCCATATTTCGAGAGTAATACAATAAAAACAAAACCAGTCCCTGAAAAAAGTGGGTAGTGCCCGCCATTTTTATTTTTTCGCGGTTAAATCCATGAAATCATTTATAAAAAGTTTATGTTTTCTAAAAGACAATGCATAGCTGTATGTAACTACAAAGTTTCAAAGAAATCGGTCGGGACAAAATTGACAAAACTTTGTGTTAATCCTTTGGAAATCGTAATTTTCGGTGATTTTCGGAATACTTTAATTTTTTTCTGAGTAACCAAGCACGATGAAAGGAAATTGTTACCTACATTTCGTAGACGATGATATGAGCATATATAATAATCATTTTCGTTATCCTACTACTTAAATTAAGTCGAAGGGAGCGGAAGTTATGAAATTTTATTCGAAAAACGAATTTTTGGACGCCATTTTGGCTATAATTTTCTTAAAAATAAATTATCAACATTACGTAATTACGTGCCTACGTTCATCCGCTTTTAAAAAAAGCATTAACGATCCGTGTGGCACGCACAGTTCACGCGCAGTAAAATAAAAACCAAAAAACGGTCCCCGGAAAAAGCGCGATTTCGGCCATTTTGTCGTCCTAGCGACGACACGTGGCGGAAACTTCCGGTTTTCGGATTTTTCCTCCGGATCATTTCGGGTTCCCCGCACGCGTGCAAAATTTCAGCTCTCCAGCACGTCTGGAAGTGGTCGGGAATTTGTATCCATCAGTGAGTCAGTTACCTCAAGGGCTGTATATAATAGAGATTCCTCGAAACGGCTTCGCCGTTCCTCGCTGGAGGGCGGCTTCGCCGCCCAGGGGTTGTGTGTGAGTTGAGGTGGGTGGAGTCTACAGCGGCTTCGCCGCTTGAACGTCGGGGCGGCTTCGCCGCCCGAGGGTTACTGAAGCTCCCCCTCGCCTACGCCAGTCACTCCTCGGAACGGCTTCGCCGTTCCTCGTTGTGGGGCGGCTTCGCCGCCTTGGGGTCGAGGAGCCCCCCCGCGGCTGCTCCGCTTAGTCCTCATTAATGATCTTCTCCACCGAGAGGGGTGCCCAGGGGGATTCGGGGGTTTTAATGTGTTATGCATGCGGTCACTAATCGTCCACAGTGATCACGTAGCGATGATTGTGAAGGGTAGTGCCATGCGGAGTAATAGTGGCGACAAGTACCCATAAAAGAAGACTTAATGGCAAGGTTTTCAAGGTTTTTTGCGGGGGTTCCAACGGAATACCGGGGGTTTATACTTGTGTTAAACCAGTGGTCACAAATCGTTCTCATAAATTCCGTGCCGATAAGTGCTAGGGGTCCGTCTGACAATTCTTTTATCTGGAGAGGCGATTTATTAGGCATTTTTGGGAGGTTTCACGGAGTTATCGGGGGTTTTAATAAGTGGTAGGGGCACCGGTTAAATTGTGTCGAGTACTATTCGGAAAGGCGACTTTAAAATTTTTTTTTTTTTCGGCGATGTTCCAGGAGGTGATCGGGGGTTTTCTGGTATTTTTCCCCGTATGGTTTACGGTGGCTCGCCCTCACCAAATATTCCGGATCTAGAGCTCAGAGGGGACGGGTAGTGCGGCGTAATGTTTGCGAGAAGTTCCCAAATAGGAGACTAAATGACACATTTTACAGTTGGGGGGGGATTTCAGGGGGATACCGGGGGTTTAAATGTGTGTACTCCTGGTGGTCACCATCCGTTCACATAAATTCCGCGGGGATGAGTCGTTGGGGGCGGTGGAATAGTCACGAAAAGTACCCAAAAATTAGACGTATGTGCAAAATTTTATTTTTTGGGGGGGTGTATGTGGGTTTACCGGGGGTTAATAGATTTTTACTGCCAGCGGTCATCAATCGTCCACATCAATTCCTTAGCGTTGAGTGGTAAGGATTGGAAAAGCGGCGGAATTGTGACGAAAGCACCCGAAAAGGCTAATTATATGCATATTTTAATTTTTTAGGGGGTTTCAGGGGGGTTAAAGATGACGATACTATATGGTCATATTCATTTACTGTCATATCTAAAAGAAGTATGCCCTGCGACATCCATATTTCGAGAGTAATACAATAAAAAGCAATCCAGACCCCCTGAAAAAAGTGAGTAGTGCCCGCCATTTTTATTTTTTCGCGGTTTAATCCATTGAATCATTTATAAAATGTTTATGTTTTATGAAAGAAAATGCATAGTTGTATGTTACTACAAAGTTTGAAAGAAATCAGTCAGGTAAAAATTGACAAAATCTTGTGTTAATCTTTTGGAAATCGTAATTTTCGGTGATTTTCGGAATATTTTAATTTTTTTTCGAGTAACCAAGGACGACGAAAGAAAATTGTTACCTACATTTCGTCAAGGATGTTATGAACATATATAATAATCATTTTCGTTGTCCTACTCACAAAATTAGGCCAACGGCAGTGGAAAATATGAAATATTTTCCAAGAAATCGATTTTTGGACGCCATTTTGAAAGCGTTTTACTTAGAAATTAACTTCAAAAATTACATAAGTAGGTCGCGACATTTATTGGCTTTCAATATATATGACAACGTTTCGTGTGACGGAAATGTTTCGCCTGTGTAACGATAAATAGTAAACAATATCCCGGGAGAAATTGGAAGTGTCCGCCATTTTTAATTTTTTGCTGGTTTATCGATATCAATTTTGTAAAAATGTTCACATTTTCTAAAAGGACATGCATAGGTTTATGTATATACTAAGTCCTAACAACATCGGTTGTGAAAAACCGGACGAAATCTTGTGATAAACTTATGGAAATTTTACTTTTTGGTGATTTTTGGCATATTTTAATTTTTTTCTCGACAACCAGTGGTCACAAAGACAAATTGTTGCTTAGGTTAAATGGAGAATTATGTAAGCATATATAATAATCATTTTTGTTATCATTCACCTGAAAATAAGTCGACGGGAGCAGAAGGAATGAAATTATTTTCAAAAAACCAATTTTTGGACGCCATTTTGGCAGTCATTTTCTTTAAAAGATACTAATAACATTGTATCATTACATGCTCACGTTTATTAGCTTTCAAAACCTGCATTAACCATTTACATAGCACGTACCATTCGCGTGCAGTAAAATAAAAACCAAGAGACGGTCCCCGGAAAAGGCGCGATTTCGGCCATTTTGTCGTCCTAGCGACGACACGTGGCGGAAACTTCCGGTTTTCGGATTTTTCCTCCGAATCATTTCGGATTCCCCGCACGCGTGCCAAATTTCAGCTCTCCAGCACTTCTAGAAGTGGTCGGGAATTTGTATCCATCAGTCAGTCAGTTACCCGAAGCGCTGTATATAATGGAGATTCCTCGAAACGGCTTCGCCGTTCCTCGCTGGAGGGCGGCTTCGCCGCCCAGGGGTTGTGTGTGAGTTGAGGTGGGTGGAGTCTACAGCGGCTTCGCCGCTTGAACGTCGGGGCGGCTTCGCCGCCCGAGGGTTACTGAAGCTCCCCCTCGCCTACGCCAGTCACTCCTCGGAACGGCTTCGCCGTTCCTCGTTGTGGGGCGGCTTCGCCGCCTTGGGGTCGAGGAGCCCCCCCGCGGCTGCTCCGCTTAGTCCTCATTAATGATCTTCTCCACCGAGAGGGGTGCCCAGGGGGATTCGGGGGTTTTAATGTGTTATGCATGCGGTCACTAATCGTCCACAGTGATCACGTAGCGATGATTGTAAAGGGTAGTGCCATGCGGAGTAATAGTGGCGACAAGTACCCATAAAAGAAGACTTAATGGCAAGGTTTTCAAGGTTTTTTGCGGGGGTTCCAACGGAATACCGGGGGTTTATACTTGTGTTAAACCAGTGGTCACAAATCGTTCTCATAAATTCCGTGCCGATAAGTGCTAGGGGTCCGTCTGATAATTCTTTTATCTGGAGAGGCGATTTATTAGGCATTTTTGGGAGGTTTCACGGAGTTATCGGGGGTTTTAATAAGTGGTAGGGGCACCGGTTAAATTGTGTCGAGTACTATTCGGAAAGGCGACTTTAAAATTTTTTTTTTTCGGCGATGTTCCAGGAGGTGATCGGGGGTTTTCTGGTATTTTTCCCCGTATGGTTTACGGTGGCTCGCCCTCACCAAATATTCCGGATCTAGAGCTCAGAGGGGACGGGTAGTGCGGCGTAATGTTTGCGAGAAGTTCCCAAATAGGAGACTAAATGACACATTTTACAGTTGGGGGGGGATTTCAGGGGGATACCGGGGGTTTAAATGTGTGTACTCCTGGTGGTCACCATCCGTTCACATAAATTCCGCGGGGATGAGTCGTTGGGGGCGGTGGAATAGTCACGAAAAGTACCCAAAAATTAGACGTATGTGCAAAATTTTATTTTTTGGGGGGGGTGTATGTGGGTTTACCGGGGGTTAATAGATTTTTACTGCCAGCGGTCATCAATCGTCCACATCAATTCCTTAGCGTTGAGTGGTAAGGATTGGAAAAGCGGCGGAATTGTGACGAAAGCACCCGAAAAGGCTAATTATATGCATATTTTAATTTTTTAGGGGGTTTCAGGGGGGTTAAAGATGACGATACTATATGGTCATATTCATTTACTGTCATATCTAAAAGAAGTATGCCCTGCGACATCCATATTTCGAGAGTAATACAATAAAAAGCAATCCAGACCCCCTGAAAAAAGTGAGTAGTGCCCGCCATTTTTATTTTTTCGCGGTTTAATCCATTGAATCATTTATAAAATGTTTATGTTTTATGAAAGAAAATGCATAGTTGTATGTAACTACAAAGTTTGAAAGAAATCAGTCAGGTAAAAATTGACAAAATCTTGTGTTAATCTTTTGGAAATCGTAATTTTCGGTGATTTTCGGAATATTTTAATTTTTTTTCGAGTAACCAAGGACGACGAAAGAAAATTGTTACCTACATTTCGTCAAGGATGTTATGAACATATATAATAATCATTTTCGTTGTCCTACTCACAAAATTAGGCCAACGGCAGTGGAAAATATGAAATATTTTCCAAGAAATCGATTTTTGGACGCCATTTTGAAAGCGTTTTACTTAGAAATTAACTTCAAAAATTACATAAATAGGTCGCGACATTTATTGGCTTTCAATATATATGACAACGTTTCGTGTGACGGAAATGTTTCGCCTGTGTAACGATAAATAGTAAACAATATCCCGGGAGAAATTGGAAGTGTCCGCCATTTTTAATTTTTTGCTGGTTTATCGATATCAATTTTGTAAAAATGTTCACATTTTCTAAAAGGACATGCATAGGTTTATGTATATACTAAGTCCTAACAACATCGGTTGTGAAAAACCGGACGAAATCTTGTGATAAACTTATGGAAATTTTACTTTTTGGTGATTTTTGGCATATTTTAATTTTTTTCTCGACAACCAGTGGTCACAAAGACAAATTGTTGCTTAGGTTAAATGGAGAATTATGTAAGCATATATAATAATCATTTTTGTTATCATTCACCTGAAAATAAGTCGACGGGAGCAGAAGGAATGAAATTATTTTCAAAAAACCAATTTTTGGACGCCATTTTGGCAGTCATTTTCTTTAAAAGATACTAATAACATTGTATCATTACATGCTCACGTTTATTAGCTTTCAAAACCTGCATTAACCATTTACATAGCACGTACCATTCGCGTGCAGTAAAATAAAAACCAAGAGACGGTCCCCGGAAAAGGCGCGATTTCGGCCATTTTGTCGTCCTAGCGACGACACGTGGCGGAAACTTCCGGTTTTCGGATTTTTCCTCCGAATCATTTCGGATTCCCCGCACGCGTGCCAAATTTCAGCTCTCCAGCACTTCTAGAAGTGGTCGGGAATTTGTATCCATCAGTCAGTCAGTTACCCGAAGCGCTGTATATAATGGAGATTCCTCGAAACGGCTTCGCCGTTCCTCGCTGGAGGGCGGCTTCGCCGCCCAGGGGTTGTGTGTGAGTTGAGGTGGGTGGAGTCTACAGCGGCTTCGCCGCTTGAACGTCGGGGCGGCTTCGCCGCCCGAGGGTTACTGAAGCTCCCCCTCGCCTACGCCAGTCACTCCTCGGAACGGCTTCGCCGTTCCTCGTTGTGGGGCGGCTTCGCCGCCTTGGGGTCGAGGAGCCCCCCCGCGGCTGCTCCGCTTAGTCCTCATTAATGATCTTCTCCACCGAGAGGGGTGCCCAGGGGGATTCGGGGGTTTTAATGTGTTATGCATGCGGTCACTAATCGTCCACAGTGATCACGTAGCGATGATTGTAAAGGGTAGTGCCATGCGGAGTAATAGTGGCGACAAGTACCCATAAAAGAAGACTTAATGGCAAGGTTTTCAAGGTTTTTTGCGGGGGTTCCAACGGAATACCGGGGGTTTATACTTGTGTTAAACCAGTGGTCACAAATCGTTCTCATAAATTCCGTGCCGATAAGTGCTAGGGGTCCGTCTGACAATTCTTTTATCTGGAGAGGCGATTTATTAGGCATTTTTGGGAGGTTTCACGGAGTTATCGGGGGTTTTAATAAGTGGTAGGGGCACCGGTTAAATTGTGTCGAGTACTATTCGGAAAGGCGACTTTAAAATTTTTTTTTTTTTCGGCGATGTTCCAGGAGGTGATCGGGGGTTTTCTGGTATTTTTCCCCGTATGGTTTACGGTGGCTCGCCCTCACCAAATATTCCGGATCTAGAGCTCAGAGGGGACGGGTAGTGCGGCGTAATGTTTGCGAGAAGTTCCCAAATAGGAGACTAAATGACACATTTTACAATTGGGGGGGGATTTCAGGGGGATACCGGGGGTTTAAATGTGTGTACTCCTGGTGGTCACCATCCGTTCACATAAATTCCGCGGGGATGAGTCGTTGGGGGCGGTGGAATAGTCACGAAAAGTACCCAAAAATTAGACGTATGTGCAAAATTTTATTTTTTGGGGGGGTGTATGTGGGTTTACCGGGGGTTAATAGATTTTTACTGCCAGCGGTCATCAATCGTCCACATCAATTCCTTAGCGTTGAGTGGTAAGGATTGGAAAAGCGGCGGAATTGTGACGAAAGCACCCGAAAAGGCTAATTATATGCATATTTTAATTTTTTAGGGGGTTTCAGGGGGGTTAAAGATGACGATACTATATGGTCATATTCATTTACTGTCATATCTAAAAGAAGTATGCCCTGCGACATCCATATTTCGAGAGTAATACAATAAAAAGCAATCCAGACCCCCTGAAAAAAGTGAGTAGTGCCCGCCATTTTTATTTTTTCGCGGTTTAATCCATTGAATCATTTATAAAATGTTTATGTTTTATGAAAGAAAATGCATAGTTGTATGTAACTACAAAGTTTGAAAGAAATCAGTCAGGTAAAAATTGACAAAATCTTGTGTTAATCTTTTGGAAATCGTAATTTTCGGTGATTTTCGGAATATTTTAATTTTTTTTCGAGTAACCAAGGACGACGAAAGAAAATTGTTACCTACATTTCGTCAAGGATGTTATGAACATATATAATAATCATTTTCGTTGTCCTACTCACAAAATTAGGCCAACGGCAGTGGAAAATATGAAATATTTTCCAAGAAATCGATTTTTGGACGCCATTTTGAAAGCGTTTTACTTAGAAATTAACTTCAAAAATTACATAAGTAGGTCGCGACATTTATTGGCTTTCAATATATATGACAACGTTTCGTGTGACGGAAATGTTTCGCCTGTGTAACGATAAATAGTAAACAATATCCCGGGAGAAATTGGAAGTGTCCGCCATTTTTAATTTTTTGCTGGTTTATCGATATCAATTTTGTAAAAATGTTCACATTTTCTAAAAGGACATGCATAGGTTTATGTATATACTAAGTCCTAACAACATCGGTTGTGAAAAACCGGACGAAATCTTGTGATAAACTTATGGAAATTTTACTTTTTGGTGATTTTTGGCATATTTTAATTTTTTTCTCGACAACCAGTGGTCACAAAGACAAATTGTTGCTTAGGTTAAATGGAGAATTATGTAAGCATATATAATAATCATTTTTGTTATCATTCACCTGAAAATAAGTCGACGGGAGCAGAAGGAATGAAATTATTTTCAAAAAACCAATTTTTGGACGCCATTTTGGCAGTCATTTTCTTTAAAAGATACTAATAACATTGTATCATTACATGCTCACGTTTATTAGCTTTCAAAACCTGCATTAACCATTTACATAGCACGTACCATTCGCGTGCAGTAAAATAAAAACCAAGAGACGGTCCCCGGAAAAGGCGCGATTTCGGCCATTTTGTCGTCCTAGCGACGACACGTGGCGGAAACTTCCGGTTTTCGGATTTTTCCTCCGAATCATTTCGGATTCCCCGCACGCGTGCCAAATTTCAGCTCTCCAGCACTTCTAGAAGTGGTCGGGAATTTGTATCCATCAGTCAGTCAGTTACCCGAAGCGCTGTATATAATGGAGATAATAATCATTTTCGTTACCCTACACCTTAAATTAACTCGAATGGAGCGGAAGTTATGAAATTTTATTCGAAAAATCAATTTTTGGACGCCATTTTGGCTGCAATTTTCGCAAACGGAAACTAATTAATTTACTTTATTACGTGCATACGTTCATCAGCTTTCAAAAAAAGCATTAACGACCCGTGTGTCACGCATAATTAGCGCGCAGTAAAATAAAAACCAAAAGACGGTACCCGGAAAAAGCCCGATTTCGGCCATTTTGTCGTCCTAGCGACGACACGTGGGGGAAACTTCCGGTTTTCGGATTTTTCCTCCGGATCATTTCGGGTTCCCCGCACGCGTGCCAAATTACAGCTCTCCAGCACATCTGGAAGTGGTCGGGAATTTGTATCCATCAGTGAGTCAGTTACCTCAAGGGCTGTATATAGATAGGATTCCTCGAAACGGCTTCGCCGTTCCTCGCTGGAGGGCGGCTTCGCCGCCCAGGGGTTGTGTGTGAGTTGAGGTGGGTGGAGTCTACAGCGGCTTCGCCGCTTGAACGTCGGGGCGGCTTCGCCGCCCGAGGGTTACTGAAGCTCCCCCTCGCCTACGCCAGTCACTCCTCGGAACGGCTTCGCCGTTCCTCGTTGTGGGGCGGCTTCGCCGCCTTGGGGTCGAGGAGCCCCCCCGCGGCTGCTCCGCTTAGTCCTCATTAATGATCTTCTCCACCGAGAGGGGTGCCCAGGGGGATTCGGGGGTTTTAATGTGTTATGCATGCGGTCACTAATCGTCCACAGTGATCACGTAGCGATGATTGTAAAGGGTAGTGCCATGCGGAGTAATAGTGGCGACAAGTACCCATAAAAGAAGACTTAATGGCAAGGTTTTCAAGGTTTTTTGCGGGGGTTCCAACGGAATACCGGGGGTTTATACTTGTGTTAAACCAGTGGTCACAAATCGTTCTCATAAATTCCGTGCCGATAAGTGCTAGGGGTCCGTCTGACAATTCTTTTATCTGGAGAGGCGATTTATTAGGCATTTTTGGGAGGTTTCACGGAGTTATCGGGGGTTTTAATAAGTGGTAGGGGCACCGGTTAAATTGTGTCGAGTACTATTCGGAAAGGCGACTTTAAAATTTTTTTTTTTTTCGGCGATGTTCCAGGAGGTGATCGGGGGTTTTCTGGTATTTTTCCCCGTATGGTTTACGGTGGCTCGCCCTCACCAAATATTCCGGATCTAGAGCTCAGAGGGGACGGGTAGTGCGGCGTAATGTTTGCGAGAAGTTCCCAAATAGGAGACTAAATGACACATTTTACAGTTGGGGGGGGATTTCAGGGGGATACCGGGGGTTTAAATGTGTGTACTCCTGGTGGTCACCATCCGTTCACATAAATTCCGCGGGGATGAGTCGTTGGGGGTGGTGGAATAGTCACGAAAAGTACCCAAAAATTAGACGTATGTGCAAAATTTTATTTTTTGGGGGGGTGTATGTGGGTTTACCGGGGGTTAATAGATTTTTACTGCCAGCGGTCATCAATCGTCCACATCAATTCCTTAGCGTTGAGTGGTAAGGATTGGAAAAGCGGCGGAATTGTGACGAAAGCACCCGAAAAGGCTAATTATATGCATATTTTAATTTTTTAGGGGGTTTCAGGGGGGTTAAAGATGACGATACTATATGGTCATATTCATTTACTGTCATATCTAAAAGAAGTATGCCCTGCGACATCCATATTTCGAGAGTAATACAATAAAAAGCAATCCAGACCCCCTGAAAAAAGTGAGTAGTGCCCGCCATTTTTATTTTTTCGCGGTTTAATCCATTGAATCATTTATAAAATGTTTATGTTTTATGAAAGAAAATGCATAGTTGTATGTAACTACAAAGTTTGAAAGAAATCAGTCAGGTAAAAATTGACAAAATCTTGTGTTAATCTTTTGGAAATCGTAATTTTCGGTGATTTTCGGAATATTTTAATTTTTTTTCGAGTAACCAAGGACGACGAAAGAAAATTGTTACCTACATTTCGTCAAGGATGTTATGAACATATATAATAATCATTTTCGTTGTCCTACTCACAAAATTAGGCCAACGGCAGTGGAAAATATGAAATATTTTCCAAGAAATCGATTTTTGGACGCCATTTTGAAAGCGTTTTACTTAGAAATTAACTTCAAAAATTACATAAATAGGTCGCGACATTTATTGGCTTTCAATATATATGACAACGTTTCGTGTGACGGAAATGTTTCGCCTGTGTAACGATAAATAGTAAACAATATCCCGGGAGAAATTGGAAGTGTCCGCCATTTTTAATTTTTTGCTGGTTTATCGATATCAATTTTGTAAAAATGTTCACATTTTCTAAAAGGACATGCATAGGTTTATGTATATACTAAGTCCTAACAACATCGGTTGTGAAAAACCGGACGAAATCTTGTGATAAACTTATGGAAATTTTACTTTTTGGTGATTTTTGGCATATTTTAATTTTTTTCTCGACAACCAGTGGTCACAAAGACAAATTGTTGCTTAGGTTAAATGGAGAATTATGTAAGCATATATAATAATCATTTTTGTTATCATTCACCTGAAAATAAGTCGACGGGAGCAGAAGGAATGAAATTATTTTCAAAAAACCAATTTTTGGACGCCATTTTGGCAGTCATTTTCTTTAAAAGATACTAATAACATTGTATCTTTACATGCTCACGTTTATTAGCTTTCAAAACCTGCATTAACCATTTACATAGCACGTACCATTCGCGTGCAGTAAAATAAAAACCAAGAGACGGTCCCCGGAAAAGGCGCGATTTCGGCCATTTTGTCGTCCTAGCGACGACACGTGGCGGAAACTTCCGGTTTTCGGATTTTTCCTCCGAATCATTTCGGATTCCCCGCACGCGTGCCAAATTTCAGCTCTCCAGCACTTCTAGAAGTGGTCGGGAATTTGTATCCATCAGTCAGTCAGTTACCCGAAGCGCTGTATATAATGGAGACTCGCTGCGCTGCGCGCGCTCGTTAAGGGGCTCCGCCCCTTAAAACCCCGGTTCCGGCTTCGCCGTCTACATTTGTGGTCGTTCGAAGAATTTTATTTCGAATAATCTCACCTAAGCTAGGGGCCGGCTTCGCCGGCCAGGGGGTAGGAAAGCGCCGCACTCCTTCCTCGGAACGGCTTCACCGTTCCTCGTCTGGGGTCGGCATAGCCGTCCAGAGGGCGAGGGCATTTCGGAACTGTGTCACCGTTATTCGTTTAAGGGGCGGCTTCATTGCCAAGAGGTGGGGGGAGCCCACAGCGGCTGCGCCGCTTGAACGTCGGGGCGGCATCGCCGCCCGGGGGTTATTGAAGCTCCCCCTCGCCTACGCCAGTTACTCCTCGGAACGGCTTCGCCGTTCCTCGTTGTGGGGCGGCTTCGCCGCCTTGGGGTTGAGGAGCCCTACCGCGGCTGCTCCGCTTAGTCCTCATAAATGGTCCTATCCACCGAGAGGGGTGCCCAGGGGGATTCGGGGGTTTTAATGTGTTATGCATGCGATCACCAATCGTCCACAGTGATTACGTAGCGATGGTTGTAAAGGGTAGTGCAATGCGGAATAATAGTAGCGACAAGAACCCATAAAAGAGGACTTAATGGCATGTTTTTCATTTTTTGCGGGTGGTTCCCACCGGAATACCGGGGTTTTTTACTCCTGTCAAACCAGTGGTCACAAATAGTTCTCATAAATTCTGTGACGACAAGTCCTAGGGGTCCGGAACAGTGGTCTGACGATTCTTTTACCTGGAGAGGCGATTTATTTGAAAGTTTTTGGGAGGTTTCACGGGGTTACCGAGGTTTTAATAAGTGGTAGGGGCATCGGTTAAATTGTGACGAAAACTACTCGGAAAGGCGACTATAATTTTATTTTCGGCGATGTTCAAGTAGGTTTCATAAGTTTTCTGGTATTTTTCCCGTATGGTTTACGGTGGCTCGCCTTCACCAAATATTCCGGATCAAGATCTCAGAGGGGACGGGTAGTGCGGCGTAATGCTCGTTTGAAGTTCTCAAATAGTAGACTTAATGGCATTTCAGGGATGGGATTTCAGGGGGATACCGGGGGTTTATAAGTGTGTACTCCTGGCGCTCACCATTCGTTCACATATACTCCGTGGGGATGAGTCGTTGGAGTAAGAACCAGCGGTGGAATAGTGACGAAAATTACCCAAAAAGTACTTCGCCGTTCATCGTCTGGCGTCTGCATAGCCGCCCAGAGGGCAAGGGCATTTCGGAACTGTTTCACCGTTATTCGAGTAAGGGGTTTCGAGTTAGGCTTCGAGTTAGGTTTCGAGACATTCGAGTAAGGCTTCGCCGCCAAAGGGCGGAGGGAGCCCACAGCGGCTGCGCCGCTTTAAACATCGGGGCGGCTTCGCCGCCCGGGGGTTACTGAAGCTCCCCCTCGCCTACGCCAGTTACTCCTCGGAATGGTTCCGCCGCCTTGGGGATGAAGAGCCCCCCGCGGCTGCTCCGCTTAGTCCTCATTAATGGTCTTCTCCACCGAGAGGGGTGCCCCGGGGGATTCGGGGTTTTAATGTGTTATGCATGCGGTCACCAATCCTCCACAGTGATTATGAAGGTAAAGATGATTGTAAAGGGTAGGGCAATGCGGCGTAATAGTGGTGACAAGTACCCACAAATGAAGACTTAATGGCAACTTTTTCATTTTTTTGCGGGGGGTTCCAACGGAATACCGGGGGTTTTATACTGGTGTTAAACCAATGGTCACAAATCGTTCTCATAAATTCTGTGCCGATAAGTCCTAGGGGTCTAAAATAGAGGCGGAATTCTGACGATTCTTTTACTTGGAGAGGGGATTAAAAAAAACATTTTGGGAGGTTTCACGGGGTTATCGGGGGTTTTAATAAGTAGTAGTGGCACCGGATAAAATGGGAGGAAAACTATTCGGAATGGCGACTTTAAAATTTTTATTTTTTTCGGCGAGGTTCCAGGAGGTGATCGGGGGTTTTCTGGTATTTTTTCCCGTATGGTTTACGGTGACCCGCCTTCACCAAACATTCTGGATCTAGAGCTCAGAGGGGACGGGTAGTGCGACGTAATCTTTGCGAGAAGTTCCCAAATAGGAGATTTAATGGCACATTTTACATTTGGGAGGATTTTAGGGGGATACTGGGGGTTTATATGAGTGTACTCCTGGCGGTCACCATCCGTTCACATAAATTCCGTAGGTATTAGTCGTTGGGGTAAGAACCAGCGGTGGAATAGTCACGGAAAGTACACAAAAAGTAGACTTATATGAAAAATTTTATTTTTGGGGGGTGTATGTGGGTTTACCGGGGGTTTATAGGTTTGTACAGCCAGGGGTCAGCAATCGTCTACATCAATTCCGTAGCGATGAGTGGTAAGGCTTGGAAATGCGGCGGAATTCTGACGAAAAGTACCCGAAAAGGCTACATATATGCAAATTTTAATTTTTTAGGGGTTTTCAGGGGGTTTAAAGATGACAACATTATATGGTCACATTCATTTACTATCATATCTAAGAGAAGTTGCCCCTATGACATCCATATTTCGAGAGTAATACAATAAAAAGTAAATCTCTCCCCGGAAAAAATTAGTAGTGCCCGCCATTTCTATCTTTTCGCGGTTATATTAATTAAATCATTTATTAAATATTTATGCTTTCTAAAAGATAATGCATAGGTGTATGTAACTATTACGTTTCAAAGAAATCGGAGAGGTAAAAGTTGACAAATCCTGTGTTCATCTTTTGGAAATCATAATTTTTGGTGATTTTCGGAATATTTTAATTTTTTTCCGAGTAAGCAAGAACGACGAAAGAAGATTGTTACCTATACTTCGTAGAGGATGTAATGAACATATATAATAATCATTTTCATTGCCCAACTCACAAAATAAGGCCAACGGCAGTGGAAAGTATGAAATATTTTCCGAGAAATCAATTTTTGGACGCCATTTTGAAAGCGTTTAACTTGGAAATTAACTTTAAAAATTACATAAGTAGGAGGCAACATTTATTGGCTTTCATAATATGCACCAACGGTTCGTGTGACAGAAATGTATCGCCTGTATAACGATAAATAGTAAACGGACTCCCGGGAAAAAATGGGAAGTGTCCGCCATTTTTAATTTTTTGCTGGTTTATCGATGGCAAAATTGTAAAAATGCTTAAATTTTCTAATACAAAATGAATATTTTTATGCATATACTAAGTGTAAACGATATCGGTCGTGTAAAACTGGACGAAATGTCGTGTTAATCTTTTGGAAATTGTACTTTTTGGCGATTTTCGGCATATTTTAATTTTTTCCTCGGCAGCCAATGGTGACAAAAAAAAATTACTGCCTAAGTTAAATGGAGAATCAAGTGAGCATATATAATAATCATTTTTGTTATCATACACTTGAAATTAAGTCGAGGGGAGCAGAAGGGATGAAAATATTTTCTAAAAAACCAATTATTGGGCGCCATTTTGGCTGCTTTTTTCTTCAATTGAAACTAACAAAGTTACATATTTACGTGCCCACGTTTATCAGCTTTCAAAAAATGCATTAAACATCCATGTGAAACGAACGGTTCGCGCGCAGTAAAATAAAAACCGAAAGACGGTCCCCGGAAAAAGCCCGATTTCGGCCATTTTGTCGTCCTGGCGACGACACGTGGCGGAAACTTCCGGTTTTCGGATTTTTCCTCCGGATCATTTCGGGTTCCCCGCACGCGTGCCAAATTTCAGCTCTCCAGCACTTCTAGAAGTGGTCGGGAATTTGTATCCATCAGTGAGTCAGTCACCACGAGGGCTGTATATAGATAGGATTCCTCGAAACGGCTTCGCCGTTCCTCGCTGGAGGGCGGCTTCGCCGCCCAGGGGTTGTGTGTGAGTTGAGGTGGGTGGAGTCTACAGCGGCTTCGCCGCTTGAACGTCGGGGCGGCTTCGCCGCCCGAGGGTTACTGAAGCTCCCCCTCGCCTACGCCAGTCACTCCTCGGAACGGCTTCGCCGTTCCTCGTTGTGGGGCGGCTTCGCCGCCTTGGGGTCGAGGAGCCCCCCCGCGGCTGCTCCGCTTAGTCCTCATTAATGATCTTCTCCACCGAGAGGGGTGCCCAGGGGGATTCGGGGGTTTTAATGTGTTATGCATGCGGTCACTAATCGTCCACAGTGATCACGTAGCGATGATTGTGAAGGGTAGTGCCATGCGGAGTAATAGTGGCGACAAGTACCCATAAAAGAAGACTTAATGGCAAGGTTTTCAAGGTTTTTTGCGGGGGTTCCAACGGAATACCGGGGGTTTATACTTGTGTTAAACCAGTGGTCACAAATCGTTCTCATAAATTCCGTGCCGATAAGTGCTAGGGGTCCGTCTGACAATTCTTTTATCTGGAGAGGCGATTTATTAGGCATTTTTGGGAGGTTTCACGGAGTTATCGGGGGTTTTAATAAGTGGTAGGGGCACCGGTTAAATTGTGTCGAGTACTATTCGGAAAGGCGACTTTAAAATTTTTTTTTTTTTCGGCGATGTTCCAGGAGGTGATCGGGGGTTTTCTGGTATTTTTCCCCGTATGGTTTACGGTGGCTCGCCCTCACCAAATATTCCGGATCTAGAGCTCAGAGGGGACGGGTAGTGCGGCGTAATGTTTGCGAGAAGTTCCCAAATAGGAGACTAAATGACACATTTTACAGTTGGGGGGGGATTTCAGGGGGATACCGGGGGTTTAAATGTGTGTACTCCTGGTGGTCACCATCCGTTCACATAAATTCCGCGGGGATGAGTCGTTGGGGGCGGTGGAATAGTCACGAAAAGTACCCAAAAATTAGACGTATGTGCAAAATTTTATTTTTTGGGGGGGTGTATGTGGGTTTACCGGGGGTTAATAGATTTTTACTGCCAGCGGTCATCAATCGTCCACATCAATTCCTTAGCGTTGAGTGGTAAGGATTGGAAAAGCGGCGGAATTGTGACGAAAGCACCCGAAAAGGCTAATTATATGCATATTTTAATTTTTTAGGGGGTTTCAGGGGGGTTAAAGATGACGATACTATATGGTCATATTCATTTACTGTCATATCTAAAAGAAGTATGCCCTGCGACATCCATATTTCGAGAGTAATACAATAAAAAGCAATCCAGACCCCCTGAAAAAAGTGAGTAGTGCCCGCCATTTTTATTTTTTCGCGGTTTAATCCATTGAATCATTTATAAAATGTTTATGTTTTATGAAAGAAAATGCATAGTTGTATGTTACTACAAAGTTTGAAAGAAATCAGTCAGGTAAAAATTGACAAAATCTTGTGTTAATCTTTTGGAAATCGTAATTTTCGGTGATTTTCGGAATATTTTAATTTTTTTTCGAGTAACCAAGGACGACGAAAGAAAATTGTTACCTACATTTCGTCAAGGATGTTATGAACATATATAATAATCATTTTCGTTGTCCTACTCACAAAATTAGGCCAACGGCAGTGGAAAATATGAAATATTTTCCAAGAAATCGATTTTTGGACGCCATTTTGAAAGCGTTTTACTTAGAAATTAACTTCAAAAATTACATAAGTAGGTCGCGACATTTATTGGCTTTCAATATATATGACAACGTTTCGTGTGACGGAAATGTTTCGCCTGTGTAACGATGAATAGTAAACAATATCCCGGGAGAAATTGGAAGTGTCCGCCATTTTTAATTTTTTGCTGGTTTATCGATATCAATTTTGTAAAAATGTTCACATTTTCTAAAAGGACATGCATAGGTTTATGTATATACTAAGTCCTAACAACATCGGTTGTGAAAAACCGGACGAAATCTTGTGATAAACTTATGGAAATTTTACTTTTTGGTGATTTTTGGCATATTTTAATTTTTTTCTCGACAACCAGTGGTCACAAAGACAAATTGTTGCTTAGGTTAAATGGAGAATTATGTAAGCATATATAATAATCATTTTTGTTATCATTCACCTGAAAATAAGTCGACGGGAGCAGAAGGAATGAAATTATTTTCAAAAAACCAATTTTTGGACGCCATTTTGGCAGTCATTTTCTTTAAAAGATACTAATAACATTGTATCATTACATGCTCACGTTTATTAGCTTTCAAAACCTGCATTAACCATTTACATAGCACGTACCATTCGCGTGCAGTAAAATAAAAACCAAGAGACGGTCCCCGGAAAAGGCGCGATTTCGGCCATTTTGTCGTCCTAGCGACGACACGTGGCGGAAACTTCCGGTTTTCGGATTTTTCCTCCGAATCATTTCGGATTCCCCGCACGCGTGCCAAATTTCAGCTCTCCAGCACTTCTAGAAGTGGTCGGGAATTTGTATCCATCAGTCAGTCAGTTACCCGAAGCGCTGTATATAATAGAGATTCCTCGAAACGGCTTCGCCGTTCCTCGCTGGAGGGCGGCTTCGCCGCCCAGGGGTTGTGTGTGAGTTGAGGTGGGTGGAGTCTACAGCGGCTTCGCCGCTTGAACGTCGGGGCGGCTGCGCCGCCCGAGGGTTACTGAAGCTCCCCCTCGCCTACGCCAGTCACTCCTCGGAACGGCTTCGCCGTTCCTCGTTGTGGGGCGGCTTCGCCGCCTTGGGGTCGAGGAGCCCCCCCGCGGCTGCTCCGCTTAGTCCTCATTAATGATCTTCTCCACCGAGAGGGGTGCCCAGGGGGATTCGGGGGTTTTAATGTGTTATGCATGCGGTCACTAATCGTCCACAGTGATCACGTAGCGATGATTGTAAAGGGTAGTGCCATGCGGAGTAATAGTGGCGACAAGTACCCATAAAAGAAGACTTAATGGCAAGGTTTTCAAGGTTTTTTGCGGGGGTTCCAACGGAATACCGGGGGTTTATACTTGTGTTAAACCAGTGGTCACAAATCGTTCTCATAAATTCCGTGCCGATAAGTGCTAGGGGTCCGTCTGATAATTCTTTTATCTGGAGAGGCGATTTATTAGGCATTTTTGGGAGGTTTCACGGAGTTATCGGGGGTTTTAATAAGTGGTAGGGGCACCGGTTAAATTGTGTCGAGTACTATTCGGAAAGGCGACTTTAAAATTTTTTTTTTTCGGCGATGTTCCAGGAGGTGATCGGGGGTTTTCTGGTATTTTTCCCCGTATGGTTTACGGTGGCTCGCCCTCACCAAATATTCCGGATCTAGAGCTCAGAGGGGACGGGTAGTGCGGCGTAATGTTTGCGAGAAGTTCCCAAATAGGAGACTAAATGACACATTTTACAGTTGGGGGGGGATTTCAGGGGGATACCGGGGGTTTAAATGTGTGTACTCCTGGTGGTCACCATCCGTTCACATAAATTCCGCGGGGATGAGTCGTTGGGGGCGGTGGAATAGTCACGAAAAGTACCCAAAAATTAGACGTATGTGCAAAATTTTATTTTTTGGGGGGGTGTATGTGGGTTTACCGGGGGTTAATAGATTTTTACTGCCAGCGGTCATCAATCGTCCACATCAATTCCTTAGCGTTGAGTGGTAAGGATTGGAAAAGCGGCGGAATTGTGACGAAAGCACCCGAAAAGGCTAATTATATGCATATTTTAATTTTTTAGGGGGTTTCAGGGGGGTTAAAGATGACGATACTATATGGTCATATTCATTTACTGTCATATCTAAAAGAAGTATGCCCTGCGACATCCATATTTCGAGAGTAATACAATAAAAAGCAATCCAGACCCCCTGAAAAAAGTGAGTAGTGCCCGCCATTTTTATTTTTTCGCGGTTTAATCCATTGAATCATTTATAAAATGTTTATGTTTTATGAAAGAAAATGCATAGTTGTATGTAACTACAAAGTTTGAAAGAAATCAGTCAGGTAAAAATTGACAAAATCTTGTGTTAATCTTTTGGAAATCGTAATTTTCGGTGATTTTCGGAATATTTTAATTTTTTTTCGAGTAACCAAGGACGACGAAAGAAAATTGTTACCTACATTTCGTCAAGGATGTTATGAACATATATAATAATCATTTTCGTTGTCCTACTCACAAAATTAGGCCAACGGCAGTGGAAAATATGAAATATTTTCCAAGAAATCGATTTTTGGACGCCATTTTGAAAGCGTTTTACTTAGAAATTAACTTCAAAAATTACATAAATAGGTCGCGACATTTATTGGCTTTCAATATATATGACAACGTTTCGTGTGACGGAAATGTTTCGCCTGTGTAACGATAAATAGTAAACAATATCCCGGGAGAAATTGGAAGTGTCCGCCATTTTTAATTTTTTGCTGGTTTATCGATATCAATTTTGTAAAAATGTTCACATTTTCTAAAAGGACATGCATAGGTTTATGTATATACTAAGTCCTAACAACATCGGTTGTGAAAAACCGGACGAAATCTTGTGATAAACTTATGGAAATTTTACTTTTTGGTGATTTTTGGCATATTTTAATTTTTTTCTCGACAACCAGTGGTCACAAAGACAAATTGTTGCTTAGGTTAAATGGAGAATTATGTAAGCATATATAATAATCATTTTTGTTATCATTCACCTGAAAATAAGTCGACGGGAGCAGAAGGAATGAAATTATTTTCAAAAAACCAATTTTTGGACGCCATTTTGGCAGTCATTTTCTTTAAAAGATACTAATAACATTGTATCATTACATGCTCACGTTTATTAGCTTTCAAAACCTGCATTAACCATTTACATAGCACGTACCATTCGCGTGCAGTAAAATAAAAACCAAGAGACGGTCCCCGGAAAAGGCGCGATTTCGGCCATTTTGTCGTCCTAGCGACGACACGTGGCGGAAACTTCCGGTTTTCGGATTTTTCCTCCGAATCATTTCGGGTTCCCCGGACGCGTGCCAAATTTCAGCTCTCCAGCACTTCTGGAAGTGGTCGGGAATTTGTATCCATCAGTCAGTCAGTTACCCCAAGCGCTGTATATAATAGAGATTCCTCGAAACGGCTTCGCCGTTCCTCGCTGGAGGGCGGCTTCGCCGCCCAGGGGTTGTGTGTGAGTTGAGGTGGGTGGAGTCTACAGCGGCTTCGCCGCTTGAACGTCGGGGCGGCTTCGCCGCCCGAGGGTTACTGAAGCTCCCCCTCGCCTACGCCAGTCACTCCTCGGAACGGCTTCGCCGTTCCTCGTTGTGGGGCGGCTTCGCCGCCTTGGGGTCGAGGAGCCCCCCCGCGGCTGCTCCGCTTAGTCCTCATTAATGATCTTCTCCACCGAGAGGGGTGCCCAGGGGGATTCGGGGGTTTTAATGTGTTATGCATGCGGTCACTAATCGTCCACAGTGATCACGTAGCGATGATTGTAAAGGGTAGTGCCATGCGGAGTAATAGTGGCGACAAGTACCCATAAAAGAAGACTTAATGGCAAGGTTTTCAAGGTTTTTTGCGGGGGTTCCAACGGAATACCGGGGGTTTATACTTGTGTTAAACCAGTGGTCACAAATCGTTCTCATAAATTCCGTGCCGATAAGTGCTAGGGGTCCGTCTGACAATTCTTTTATCTGGAGAGGCGATTTATTAGGCATTTTTGGGAGGTTTCACGGAGTTATCGGGGGTTTTAATAAGTGGTAGGGGCACCGGTTAAATTGTGACGAGTACTATTCGGAAAGGCGACTTTAAAATTTTTTTTTTTTTCGGCGATGTTCCAGGAGGTGATCGGGGGTTTTCTGGTATTTTTCCCCGTATGGTTTACGGTGGCTCGCCCTCACCAAATATTCCGGATCTAGAGCTCAGAGGGGACGGGTAGTGCGGCGTAATGTTTGCGAGAAGTTCCCAAATAGGAGACTAAATGACACATTTTACAGTTGGGGGGGGATTTCAGGGGGATACCGGGGGTTTAAATGTGTGTACTCCTGGTGGTCACCATCCGTTCACATAAATTCCGCGGGGATGAGTCGTTGGGGGCGGTGGAATAGTCACGAAAAGTACCCAAAAATTAGACGTATGTGCAAAATTTTATTTTTTGGGGGGGTGTATGTGGGTTTACCGGGGGTTAATAGATTTTTACTGCCAGCGGTCATCAATCGTCCACATCAATTCCTTAGCGTTGAGTGGTAAGGATTGGAAAAGCGGCGGAATTGTGACGAAAGCACCCGAAAAGGCTAATTATATGCATATTTTAATTTTTTAGGGGGTTTCAGGGGGGTTAAAGATGACGATACTATATGGTCATATTCATTTACTGTCATATCTAAAAGAAGTATGCCCTGCGACATCCATATTTCGAGAGTAATACAATAAAAAGCAATCCAGACCCCCTGAAAAAAGTGAGTAGTGCCCGCCATTTTTATTTTTTCGCGGTTTAATCCATTGAATCATTTATAAAATGTTTATGTTTTATGAAAGAAAATGCATAGTTGTATGTAACTACAAAGTTTGAAAGAAATCAGTCAGGTAAAAATTGACAAAATCTTGTGTTAATCTTTTGGAAATCGTAATTTTCGGTGATTTTCGGAATATTTTAATTTTTTTTCGAGTAACCAAGGACGACGAAAGAAAATTGTTACCTACATTTCGTAAAGGATGTTATGAACATATATAATAATCATTTTCGTTGTCCTACTCACAAAATTAGGCCAACGGCAGTGGAAAATATGAAATATTTTCCAAGAAATCGATTTTTGGACGCCATTTTGAAAGCGTTTTACTTAGAAATTAACTTCAAAAATTACATAAGTAGGTCGCGACATTTATTGGCTTTCAATATATATGACAACGTTTCGTGTGACGGAAATGTTTCGCCTGTGTAACGATAAATAGTAAACAATATCCCGGGAGAAATTGGAAGTGTCCGCCATTTTTAATTTTTTGCTGGTTTATCGATATCAATTTTGTAAAAATGTTCACATTTTCTAAAAGGACATGCATAGGTTTATGTATATACTAAGTCCTAACAACATCGGTTGTGAAAAACCGGACGAAATCTTGTGATAAACTTATGGAAATTTTACTTTTTGGTGATTTTTGGCATATTTTAATTTTTTTCTCGACAACCAGTGGTCACAAAGACAAATTGTTGCTTAGGTTAAATGGAGAATTATGTAAGCATATATAATAATCATTTTTGTTATCATTCACCTGAAAATAAGTCGACGGGAGCAGAAGGAATGAAATTATTTTCAAAAAACCAATTTTCGGACGCCATTTTGGCAGTCATTTTCTTTAAAAGATACTAATAACATTGTATCATTACATGCTCACGTTTATTAGCTTTCAAAACCTGCATTAACCATTTACATAGCACGTACCATTCGCGTGCAGTAAAATAAAAACCAAGAGACGGTCCCCGGAAAAGGCGCGATTTCGGCCATTTTGTCGTCCTAGCGACGACACGTGGCGGAAACTTCCGGTTTTCGGATTTTTCCTCCGAATCATTTCGGATTCCCCGCACGCGTGCCAAATTTCAGCTCTCCAGCACTTCTAGAAGTGGTCGGGAATTTGTATCCATCAGTCAGTCAGTTACCCGAAGCGCTGTATATAATGGAGATACAGGCTACAAAAATCGTATAAAAAACCTTTGTATTAGCAATACATGGGGCGTAAGTAAAGAAAATTAAATACTTGCTCTAAAAAATGCCGTTTTTGTGGGCTAGTTAATAATTCCCAAATTTCAAACGGCTCTAAATGCGTTAAATACAGCTTTAAAACACCAATATTTTCTGAAAATGTCATTAAAAATGTTGTCAGTAATTTAAATATCTCAAAAACCCTAATACATTACGATGAACAATAAAAAAGTTACGTTAACCACTGCACTACCAGCTGGTACCATTTGGTACCGCTAGGCGTTAACGGGTTACGATAGGTTTCCATGGAGTACCTAAGAGGCATTCTGGGAGCCTCAGTTATCATCAAGCACTTCCGTCTTTGATTCACAGTGACGCCCATTCGCTTTTATTGAATCTTAGAATCTTTTTCTCTTCCTTCCTATTCCTCATTTACCCAAAATTCTACCCTACAACACCGTTTTCAACATCCCCTCCTCGCTAAAAAACTCTCCTCATCCATACTTTCCCTCTCCTCCGTAACTCATCTAATGGCCCCCTTTCGTCACCCACCATGTTCAGCACTTCGTACCTTTTCCTCCAAGTCCACTTCACTTTCTGCTTTCCTCGCCATACCCACATCTCGGTCACCTTCAGTTCTCCTTCCTAAGTGTCCACGTTTCAGTATTGTAAAGGGGCACACTCTCCAGTACCTTCACTAACCTTTTCTCTAAACTCTTACATGAAGATCCTCTCTTAAGCTCCATCCTGTTAACTCATTATTCCCCAGACTGTATTCAGGGCTTTTAACTTCGGTTGTTTCGCATTTTCCGATTTATTTTGGCCTAATTAAGATGAATTTTTGCAAAAAAAATATTTTCATCATATTATGTGATTTTCAAAAATGCTGTGTATACGCTATGTGTTAAAACTCTCCTCATCCATGCTTTCTCTCTCCTCTGTATCTCTCAGACGATAAGGTAATGTAACTTGTTGCATTACAATTAGAATTAGTAACACGAAAACTTGAATCTTTTGTCACCGACCACGACTGAGATTCAAGAGAGATATGGAAAGCTGATTGAGTTCATGCGTAGAATGTATAGAATACGTTACAAACGGCGCTCAGCCCTTGGAGACGGTCTCAGATCAGGAAATAATTAAAAAATACAGATGCATCTCAAATGAAACTGTATGACTGGAGAGGATAAACTTTTCCTCAAATTAAATTTGAGTTTTCATTCTCATTATAATCCGTCCAAAAACTAAAATTTATCATTTACTTACGAAAATTATTTGTTTTTTTATCTTACAAGCAGGCCACCCGGAGTTACACGGGAAGGATGGTAACCATTGGAGTGAGAAATTTATAACTCTAAAATCCGTGAAATGTCTAACAGATGGACTCAATTATGATTAACCATGGAGAAAAAATTCTGTTAATAACAAGCCAAGCTACTCGTAATTTGGGTTTTGTTGAAAGAGTATTAGGAAAATGCGACGAAAAAGTGAAATAAATTAGCTACTTCTCCCTCGTTAGACCCCATTTAGAATACGTTGATAACTATTACAGTATTCTGTCGATTAAGGTAGGTTTCCATGGAGGACCTAAGAGCCATTCTGGGAGCTTCCCTTATAATCAAGCACTTCCGCCTTTGATTCAATATAACGCCTACTCCCTTTTATTGAATCTAAGAATCCCTATCTTTTTCTCTCTCTCCCTATTTACTTCAAATTCCTCCCTCCAACGCCGCTATCAACATCCCCTCCTCGCTAAATACTGGCTTCATCCATACCTTCTGTCTCCTGCATAACTGATCTAAAAGCTGCCTCTCGTCACCCACCATGTTCAGCACTTCGTTCCTTTTCCTTCAAGTCCACTTTACTTTCTGCTTTCCTCGCCATGCCCACATCTCGGTCACCTTCAGTTTTTCTTCCTAAGTGTCCTCGTTTCGGTATTGTAAAGAGGCACACTCCAAATCAATATCTTCACTAACCTTTTCTCTACAGTTTTACATCCTCTCATAAGCTCCATCCTGTTAACACTAGAACCGCTGAACTCTCCAACCCAACCAAAACCGCGGCATGGGACTTTTTTGTCCCATTGACAAATTACGTTGATCCTGACATGTTTATGTACAATTGACAGTTTTTATATGATTTGTGTGAACAAAAAACGTGTTTAGGTAACGTTTGAAACGTTTCTCTATTATATACAGCGCTTCGGGTAACTGACTGACTGATGGATACAAATTCCCGACCACTTCTAGAAGTGCTGGAGAGCTGAAATTTGGCACGCGTGCGGGGAATCCAAAATGATCCGGAGGAAAAATCCGAAAACCGGAAGTTTCCGCCACGTGTCGTCGCTAGGACGACAAAATGGCCGAAATCGCGCCTTTTCCGGGGATCGTCTCTCGGTTTTTATTTTACTGCACGCGAACGGTACGTGCTATGTGAATGGTTAATGCAGGTTTTGAAAGCTAATAAACGTGAGCATGTAATGATACAATGTTATTAGTATCTTTTAAAGAAAATGACTGCCAAAATGGCGTCCAAAAATTGGTTTTTTGAAAATAATTTCATTCCTTCTGCTCCCGTCGACTTATTTTCAGGTGAATGATAACAAAAATGATTATTATATATGCTTACATAATTTTCCATTTAACCTCAGCAACAATTTGTCTTTGTGACCACTGGTTGTTGAGAAAAAAATTAAAATATGCCAAAAATCACCAAAAAGTAAAATTTCCATAAGTTTATCACAAGATTTCGTCCGGTTTTTCACGACCGATTTGGTTAGGACTTAGTATATACATAAAGCTATGCATGTCCTTTTAGAAAATGTGAACATTTTTACAAAATTGCTATCGATAAACCAGCAAAAAATTAAAAATGGCGGACACTTCCAATTTCTCCCGGGATATTGTTTACTATTTATCGTTACACAGGCGAAACATTTCCGTCACACGAAACGTTGTCATATATATTGAAAGCCAATAAATGTCGCGACCTACGTATGTAATTTTTGAAGTTAATTTCTACATAAAACGCTTTCAAAATGGCGTCCAAAAATCGATTTCTTGGAATATGTTTCATATTTTCCACTGCCGTTGGCCTAATTTTTTGAGTAGGACAACGAAAATGATTATAATATATGTTCATAACATCCTTGACGAAATGTAGGTAACAATTTTCTTTCGTCGTCCTTGGTTACTCGGAAAAAATTAAAATATTCCGAAAATCACCGAAAATTACGATTTCCAAAAGATTAACACAAGATTTTGTCAATTTTTACCTGACTGATTTCTTTCAAACTTTGTAGTTACATACAACTATGCATTGTCTTTCATAAAACATAAACATTTTATAAATGATTCAATGGATTAAACCGCGAAAAAATAAAAATGGCGGGCACTACTCACTTTTTTCAGGGACTGGATTGCTTTTTATTGTATTACTCTCGAAATATGGATGTCACAGGGCATACTTCTTTTAAATATGACAGTAAATGAATATGTTCATATAGTATCGTCATCTTTAACCCCCCTGAAACCCCCTAAAAATTAAAATATGCATATAATTAGCCTTTTCGGGTGCTTTCGTCACAATTCCGCCGCTTTTCCAATCCTTACCACTCAACGCTAAGGAATTGATGTGGACGATTGATGACCGCTGGCAGTAAAAATCTATAAACCCCCGGTAAACCCACATACACCCCCCCAAAAAATAAAATTTTGCACATACGTCTAATTTTTGGGTACTTTTCGTGACTATTCCACCGCCCCCAACGACTCATCCCAGCGGAATTTATGTGAACGGATGGTGACCACCAGGAGTACACACATTTAAACCCCCGGTATCCCCCTGAAATCCCCCCCCCCCAATTGTAAAATGTGTCATTTAGTCTCCTATTTGGGAACTTCTCGCAAACATTACGCCGCACTACCCGTCCCCTCTGAGCTCTAGATCCGGAATGTTTGGTGAGGGCGAGCCACCGTAAACCATACGGGGAAAAATACCAGAAAACCCCCGATCACCTCCTGGAACATCGCCGAAAAAAAAATAAATTTTAAAGTCGCCTTTCCGAATAGTACTCGTCAGAATTTAACCGGTGCCCCTACCACTTATTAAAACCCCCGATAACTCCGTGAAACCTCCCAAAAATGCCTAATAAATCGCCTCTCCAGATAAAAGAATCGTCAGACGGACCCCTAGCACTTATCGGCACGGAATTTATGAGAACGATTTGTGACCACTGGTTTAACACAAGTATAAACCCCCAGTATTCCGTTGGAACCCCCGCAAAAAGTGAAAAACTTGCCATTAAGTCTTCTTTTATGGGTACTTGTCGCCACTATTACTCCGCATGGCACTACCCTTTACAATCATCGCTACGTGATCACTGTGGACGATTAGTGACCGCATGCATAACACATTAAAACCCCCGAATCCCCCTCCCCCCCCTCTCGGTGGAGAAGATCATTAATGAGGACTAAGCGGAGCAGGCGCGGGGGGGCTCCTCGACCCCAAGGCGGCGAAGCCGCCTCACAACGAGGAACGGCGAAGCCGTTCCGAGGAGTGACTGGCGTAGGCGAGGGGGAGCTTCAGTAACCCTCGGGCGGCGAAGCCGCCCCGACGTTCAAGCGGCGCAGCCGCTGTAGACTCCACCCACCTCAACTCACACACAACCCCTGGGCGGCGAAGCCGCCCTCCAGCGAGGAACGGCGAAGCCGTTTCGAGGAATGAGTGGGGCGCCTCCCTACCCCCTGGCCGGCGAAGCCGGCCCCTAGCTGAAGTGAGATTATTCTAACTTTAAAAGTCTTCGAGCGACCACAAATGTAGACGGCGAAGCCGGAACCGGGGTTTTTAAGGGGCGGAGCCCCTTAACGAGCGCGCGGAGCGTGCGAGTTATTGAGTATAACTAGGAATGCAGTAAACTTATTTTGACGTGTTGGTTGCAAGCTCAGACCTGCAAACGCGCCGGGCAGAGGTGATGCGACCGGCGCTGCGTGAGTAGGCGGCCGGCGCAGTGCACAGATTATTCCCTTATGCGCTTTTAACTGGCAGAATAACGGTATATGTGCATCGATCCCCTTCGTAATAAACTGTTATTATGCTAAATACAAAATATTTGTAAAAATAAATGAAATTTTATGTTTTCCCCATTTGGGACCAAAAAGTCCCATCCCGCGGTTCTAGGTAAATAGTTTTTCTCGCGAACCAAACATCGTACAATATTTTCAATATGAGCTTTTGAAAGAGCATAAAAAATGAGTGAAAGGTAGTAAATTTCAAAGGTATCCAAACGCTGGTACATGAATGGCAAACATTTGCAAAGGGCGACGGGACAAAAAACTCCCGTCCGCGGTTCTATTGTTAAATACCCGTGCATCAGCCTGGCTATAAGAACAGGAATCTGGAAGTAGGGTCTCTGTAATTTCAAAAAATACCCCTGGACATCCATGCCCTTACATTGAAGGAGTACAGCTCTTTTTTACTCACTGCAGGGAAAAGAGTTAAACTTGGTCACTTGTAAAGATAGAGCTTCAGGTCGCAGTAGGGACATGAAAGACTTTGCTGAAGTGCCCATAAAATATATGGCGTAGTGTAAATGAAAAATATGAGAAATCACAATATGACCAATAAACTACTTCATTCATTCAAATGACACCTTAAACATGGGTTGAGTATAGGTTTATGATTACAAGCGGTGGCGGTGGCTCGAAAATGTTTGAGAAACAATGGTTTAGAACAAGAAAGAAGAATATTTTTTCCGAAGTAGATTCTCACCTTTGCAATATGATTTAAACATTTTACTAATGAGTTGCGAGGGTTAGCATTCAGCTTAAAATTAGACGCGTAGGCACCTGATGTTGATAACGAGAAACGAGTGGAATGCCAAATAATATAAACTCTAAGCGATTGCTAGTCGAGTAGTACAGGAGACACCTGCAACCTCTCGTAGAGGTCAATCTTCGGTGCCTCCACCTCTCCCCCTGTCAAATATAAGTATTCCGTCTTTTGATCGCGCCGCCGGCGCGGTCACTTCGTGTCGCCGTGGGAACCTTGCAAATTTTGTACGCGTTCTAACTCTTTTATTTTGACCCATAATTCCCCAGACTGTAAGTACGGGCTTTTAACTTTGGTTGTTTCGCATTTCCCGATTTATATTGGCCTAATTAAGATGAATTTTTGGAATAAAAATATTTTCATCACATTATATGATTTTCATGGGATGAGGATCAATCACAAGAAAACTAAGGTAATGCGTTTTTGCAAAGCATCACGAGCGAGGAATGTGAGACTCAAGATAAAGGTGGGTGGCGAGAAACTTGAGCAGGTTGAACAATTCAACTATTTAGGCAGTACCATAGAGGGAAACGGATACAGTAGTAAGGACATCAGGAAGAGAATAGCAATAGCGAAGGAGGCGTTCATGAACAGGAAGGAGCTTCTGAGAGGATCGTTGTGTAAGAGTTTAAAGAAAAGGCTGGTGAAGAGTTTGATTTGGAGTGTAGCTCTCTACGGTGCGGAAACGTGGACACTGAGGAAAGAAGACGAGAGAAGATTGGATGCATTCGAGATGTGGGTATGGAGAAGGATGGAAAGGGTGAAATGGACGGAGAGGAAAAGGGACGACGAAGTGCTGGATATGGTTGGCGAGGAGAGGCAGCTTTTGGATGAGATACGCAGGAGACAGAAGGTATGGATGGAGTTAGTGCTTAGAGGGGATGGGATGTTGAAAACAGTGTTAGAGGGTAAAATGTTAGGTAAACGAGGGAGGGGAAGGAAAAGAATTGGATTTTTAGATAGATTGAAAGAGAGTAGGCCTTACTGTGAGTTAAAGAAGGCAGTGCTGGAAGGAAAGGGAGGCTCCCAGATCAATTCTTGCGTACTCCATGAAAAACCTACCTTAATTGGTAGAATACTATAATAATAATAATAATATGATTTTCAAAATGCTGCGTATACGGAACCCTGGCAAAACTTCGGTAAATAAAAACAAAAAAAGTAATTTTTAAAACTTAGCTTACATCTTTTATTTTTTATCTTGATTTGCACACTCGACATCTTCGCCGGGAGTTAATCAGTATTCCTTCGGAGGAAATTCCTCATTCTGCCTTTTAGCGGACATGCTAGGGAATGTCACTTTTCCTAGGGTGTCTCGTATGTGCGCATCGCTTTTTTTGTGCCAAACGCCATCAGTAAAAAAAATACAATCAAATGAATGAAAATGTTAGTGGAAATGACAAAATTGGAATTAGAGATATTTTAAAAAGTTAGTAAATTGAAAATAAAATTATTCTGAGGTAGAAACTTGTTCTGAGAATTAGAATTCAATAACAATGCGTTAACGCAACGCAATGGGTCCTTTGCCAAAGCAATTCTCATCCTGATGGCTTTTCCACTGTATCCGTGTTCCCCTAATGAGCTGCCTAAATAGTTTCCTTCTGTCTATTGTCTCCTGCGTAACTCGTCTGAAAGCTGCCTCTCGTCACCCACCATGTGCAGCACTTCGTTCCTAATCCTCAAAGTCAACTTCACTTCCTGCTTTCTTCGCCATAACCACATCTCAATCACCTTCAGTTCTCCTTCCTAAGTGTCCACGTTTCGGTATTGTAAAGAGGCACACTCCAAATCAATCTCTTCACCAACCTTTTCTTTACACTCTGACACAACGATCCTCTCATTAGCTCCATCCTGTAATGAACGCCTCCTTTTCCTATATAATTCTCATCCTGATGACTTCTCCACTCTATCCGTTTGCCTCCAATGTGCTGCCGAAGTAGTTGAATTGCTCTACCTGCTCAATGTGCTAATGTAACTGCCTCCGAAAAACAATTTGATACTACCATCAGAAAATTCGATTAGAATTCAATCAAGTAAGTCAAAACTTTGTTATAACGTCATTAACACCACAAAAATAACGTCATAAGTTACCACGCAATTATCGGCGCTACGTAAAAGTGACACTATGAAAGGTTTATGCAACTAATTGATCAATAACGTGGGAGAAATAAATAGAAACGATTTTTCATGAAATTCATACTTTACTGGTATTATTAACATGAATCTAAAAAAACGTACATCCTAATTAATGAAAGAAGATGTCAGTTTGTCTGTCCATAATGCATTTCCATACGCTTGCACAGATTGCAACCAATGTCAGTAAATAGTTGCATCTCATGCTCCAAAACACTGTAGTGCTGCTTTTGTCTGTATCCCACGCGTCCTTTGTGTATTTTTCTCATTATCTTTTTTCAAGTCACTTCATAAATATTTTCTGGTTGCACAACCTGCAGAGTAGGCAAACCTCTTGACACGCCCAAAGGTTGAAAATAACTAAAAGAAATCTGTACTTTAATTTTTATCCTCTCGATGCAAACCTTATTGCTGAAGTATGCGTTCTCACTACGTTCTGTTCTACGCAAGTACGGACATACATAAAAATCAATGTTGTGGGGCAGGAGATAGGCTAATCCTATTCACGGTATTTGTAAATCGATTTTTTGATCGCAGTTACATGTGTATACGATCAACATGCCTTCTCTCTTCCTTCACGTAAGAATTTAGCCACATGACCATGAATTCCGTCTAACAACATCTACATAATACCCTGCGAGTCACTTTTAGGATGTTTGGCAGGGTGTGATCAATCACTAACATGCAAAAGAATTCCTTCATTTACAGCACAAGGCACAAAAAACTTTACGCATACTACCATATTTTACATTCCACATTTATGCAAAGGAAAAACTCCCCATCTACTAATTAAGGTTATCTGACACTTTACCTAGAACCCACAATCCTTGCTGTTAGAAATAATAAGAAAATGTAGAAAGATGCATTCAGTTATACATAAGTTAGTACGCCACACCAAAAGTCATGTAACATTTTTCTGAGTTCTAACACTGCCGTCATAGTCTTATTAATCGCGGAAAATAAGACATTCTGATTTCTCTCTTCTAAAGTCTATCACTCTCAATTTATTAATATGATCTTATCTACCGTAGTATGTTGGCGTCCAAAAGGTAAGGCTAACTCCGTCAGAAAGTGCACTGTTTTGAATTTATCTAATACGTTTAGTTTATTTTTCAGGGTATAGTCTTACGAAGACTCCCATTCGAGTTCATCTAAGAGTTCAGTTACACTAACATGACTATAGTAACGACATTTCACGTACCTTGCAGCTCTCCTTTGCACATTTACTAACTGTTTTTTTCAGTCTCTATGATCAGGGTCGCAAGCACTGGCAGCGTATTCTAAATGGGGTCTAACGAGGGAGAAGTTGCTAATTTATTTCACTTTTTCGTCGCCTTTTCCTAATATACTTTCAACAAAGCCAACTTTACGAGTGCCTTGACCTGTTTTAACCGAATGATTTCTCTATGTTTAATCATTTGTGAGTCCAACTGCTAGATATTTCACGGATTTTTAAGTTCTAAATGTATCACTTCTATGGTCACTATCATTCCCAAGTAACGCCGAGGGGCCTGCTTGTATGATAAATAACTGAATATATTTTTGTAAATTAACTATAAATTTTAATTTTTGAGGTTAAAATTAATTAGAAATGATAAGGGAAAAAAGAATGAAATCTCTCACTTTAGGTAAAGAAGAGTTTATTCTCTTCAGCAATTCAGTTTCATTTGAGTTGCATCTATATTTTTTAACAAGTTCCTGATGTAAAATTGCCTGTATGTTTTGAGCACTACTTGTATCTTATTCTATACATTCTGCGCTTGAACACATTCAGCTGTTTTCCATCTCTCTCTTTTATCTCAGTCGTGGTCGATGACGAAACATTAAAGTTTTAGTGTTACTCTACATTCCGTTTAATGGGTCCACCGGTTTCTTGGGGCAGATCTTAAAGAACAGAACCCAATAGAGGAATATCCCAGAGTATTCTCCGTTTAATTGGGACAGCATGCCGCTTTATTGGGCCATGAGTCAGCGACATAGACTCTATACTCGCGACAAAATTAAATTTTTTTTCTGAATGCTATTTTTTTACATTTTCCTCCTTTGATTAACTCTTATTTTTCACAAGTGTTCCTATTCTTGACCCATTTTGAATGCTCTTGTTATACTATCCGCAAGAGGATAGGACTTTTCTTTAATAGGACTTAGTAAAAGACATTCATTCAGCGTCGCCCGAGGCTGTGATAAATATTTTTAATTAAATTGTTATAAATCTTAAAAACGATAACAAATTAACTAAACTCGCTGATTTATCAATAAAATTAGTAGTTTCATGAACTTATGTTGCATTCTAAACATTCTTTAGTCTTCTTTCCATCATTTCAACGTTTGTTTATGCCCATATACGAGAGAGTTCGCCTAATTGGGACAGCCGCTTAATTGGGGCAAAGTGCGCAAGTCCCGATATGTCCCAATTAACCGGAATCTACTGTATAAATGCAATGAGTGAGTAGCGGCATTTAGAAATATGAGTTCCATTTTTTTTAATACAGTAGATTCAGATTAATTGGGACATATCGGGACTAGTGCACTTTGCCCCAATTAAGCGGCTGTCCCAATTAGGCGAACTATCCTGTATATGGGCATAAACCAACGTTGCAATGATTGAAACAGGACTAAAGAATGTTCATAATGCAATATAAGTTTATAAAACTATTAATTTGATTAATGAATCAGCGAGTTTAGTTAATTTATGATCATTTAGTCAAAAATATTTTTCATAGCCTCGGGCGACACTGAATTAATGTCTTATGTTAAGTCCTATTAAAGAAAAGCCCTATCCTCTTGCGGATAATATAACAACAAGAGCTTTCATAATAGGGCAAGAATAGGAACATTTGTGCAAATTAATAGTAAATCAAAGGAGGAAAATAATAAAAAGTATTACTCTGAAAACAAAAAAAATTAATTTCGTCGCGAGTATAGAGTCTATGTCGCCGACTCATGGCCCAATAAAGCGGCATGCTGTCCCAATTAAGCGGAGAATACTCTGGGATATTCCTCTGTTGGGTTCTGTTCCTCAAGATCTGCCCCAATTAAGCGGCTTCCCCAAGTAACCGGTTGACCCATTCAACGGAATCTACTGCACTAATTTAATACTATTTCAATAAAATGACCTTATATAACACCAATGCACAGAATGCATTCGAGCTTTTGATTCTTACATATAAAACCATTTCCTCGTAATTGTTGCTTTATTTTTACGTATCATGGGATAGACGAGGGATTACTTACACAACACATTTGTAAGCGAATTAAATTTTTTTCTTTGTCCTTCCTGTGGAAAAAAGATGGAAGAGCAAATTTTCTGCGGAAAGTAAACTTTCAGGTCATATTATTTTTTCTTATTGACCTCGTTTAATACATGTTGAAATATTTCCTGGGGTTTAGGTCAACGTATATTATGCAAACAATTTTATTGTTTATTTAAAACCATCATCAGGGCTGCAATATGTTCTGAGTTTCCTCTTGTATTTCTTCTTAAATTTACCAATTTCGAAGTCCAAAAAATTAGTTAAGGGTTGATTTTGTTATGCAGTTACTTCTTTGAATTCTTGTCCTTGTATTTAACATTGTACTATGAGATGACGATGATATGAAAGTGATAAATAATATTCCTTCTTGGTTGATTAGATAATTATAATTATTTTTCCTTATTTTGACCTGGTTTAATACATGTTCAAATATTTCCTGGGGTTTAGGTCAACGTATATTATGCAAACAAGTTACAGCCAACGTTCCTGTTTATTTAAAACCATCATGCCTATAACTTGTTGGCATAACAAACGTTGACCTTAACTCCAGGAAATGTTTTAACATGAGGTTGTATTATCATCTTTGTTCATTTTCTCCCTCTCAGATTGAAGCTGTAATCCCGGGCTGCGACATTGACAGCAAGTTTTCCCGTGTCAAATTACTTCTGGGACACAACCCTTTCGTTTGCGACTGCGAGGTCTTCAAGCTCCTGCGGTACGCCTCCAAGGAAATGAGGCCAACGTCTGCTCTGGAGAGATACAATGGACACAAGCTTGTAGTGCCAGCGGTCATCGACATTCAGGACCTCCACTGCTCGTAAGTATCTACAGTGTAACTTGTTTGAAACGTCACTGAAGGGAGCACACAATCATTGACGCTATATAATAATGACAATAGTAAAATTAAAGATAAAAATATTTTATTTCACTTATTTTGTGGGAATTTGTTACAAAGTAATTATGACTGTGATCAAAGAATCAAACGTCTCCTCACGTAAACAAAACAAAGTGATAAAAGAACAAAGCGAGTTTTTTTATGAGTTTATCAATATCAAAATATTGTCGAATTCGAGGTCCTGCTAATTTTATCAATGCTTTTCAGCAGGTGCCTTTTTGCATTTTATTTGTGGACGCGCGTAGTTTTTCAAAATCGTGTCCCACAAATTCGTTTACAACATTTCCAAAAAATGTTATTTTTATAGTACTCAACCGATTAGGGTAGGTTTCCATGGAGTACTGAAGAAGTGATCTGGGAGCCTCCCTTTCCTTCCAGCACTGCCTTCTTCAATTCACTGTAAGGCCTACTCCCTTTCAATCTATCTGAAAATCCTATTCTCTTCCTTCCCCTCCCTCGTTTCCCTAACATTCTACCCTCTAACACCATTTTCAACATCCCCTACCCGCTAAGGACATCTCCACTCAATACCCTCTGTCTCCTTTGTATCTCATCTAAAAACTGCCTCTCCTCGCCAGCCATATCCAGCACCTCGTCGTTCCTCACACTCTCCGTCCATTTAACCTTCTCCATTCTTCTCCATACTCACATCTCGAATGCCTCCAATCTTCTCTCGTCATCTTTCCTCAGCGTTCATGTTTCCACACAGTAGATAGTTATACTCCTGATTAAACTCTTCATTAACCTTTTCATTAAACTCTCAAATAACGTTCCCGTCAGGAACTCCTTCCTGTTCGTGAGAGCATCCTTTTCTAATGCAATTCGCTTCCTGATGCCCTTGTTCTTGTGTCCGTTTTCCTCTAATATGCGGCCCAAACAGTTGAATTGCTTACCTGCTCGTGTTTTTCCCCGCCTACGTTTATCTTCAAAGGTTAAAGGTTATCTTTTATATTCAAGGTTATAGCCCAAGAGAGAGGAAAACGTTGAATAGGCATTTCATTTGTAAAATTCACAACGAGTTGTGTAATCAACGCCGTATAGATATCCAAGCTTTAATATTCATATTAACATCATGATATTAAAAAATCCGTTGTTCCAAACATTATCCACAGGTAGTATATGTTCTATATAGAATTGAAGAGCACAAATGGTTGGTTTGTATGTGTGGGAATTACAAAAAAAACCATGATTATCACGTCCAAAATCTAATCAGTATGTGTTGTAAAGATATCGAAGTGATGCTGTAATATCGATCTTCATGCCCCGTGCTGGACGTCATTGCAACATTTTTGGGAAGTCCTTGGATATTTGGCAGAGATCCATGTGACACGGATTGGATTTACATGGATATGGCACGGATGTCAATTGGTAACGCTTGCAAGGTTGTCTGAATGTTGTAGGGATGTTGTTTTTGCTAGGAAAATGAGCCGTGTAAGTAACGACGCAGTTTATTGGCTAATAGCCTCTTAAGACCAAAGATAATATGAGCTGTTTCAATTATGTTTCAGGACCCTTTGGTAATCCGGGGGATGCTAAAAATGTAACATAAACGTGAAATTTGGAAAAGAAATATTCGTTAGGTAACAAATAGTTTACGGTTGTGTACAGGTACGTGCACTTTGGGATTTTCGAACATAATTTTTATTCACTACGATTATATAAAGAAATTACTATAGTCAAGAATATTTCTTCATCATTCATTGTTTTCAATTGATTAATTCTTTACATACATTATCTAATTGTTTTAAACAACTGAAAACCCAGTGTAAAACTTATTTTTGAGTTGTTTTGGGTTGTTTTTAGTTGGATTTTGGTGTGACAATGGATAGAACGTGAACAATGGGGTGAATAATAATAAGCAGCAGAAGTGGAGGGGGGCGATTTTTGTTGACGGCGCGTGATGGTGTGTAGAGGGTAGTGATGGGCAAAGTCGATCATTTTAGTGATTCAATCATTTTGACTCGAGTCACACAAGTAATTCAATCAATTGATTCAATCATTATGATCGAAAGAACTCAAAGGAATCAAGATCGAAAAGACTCAGAGGAGTCATGATTGAAAAGACTCAATAAATGGATGTAATAAATCACTTGGAATAATCGAATAAATACTGCGCATTGAGGCGCCTCATCTGCGAAGAGCATTGGTAACGCTGATTGCGATCCATATTATCATTTCATATTCTATTCTGATTGTGAATTCCTGGATGAGTAAATTAGATTGCAAAAATGAAGGAAGTAGTGTCATGAAAATATTTGGGAAGGAAAAACTGCCACAGTATCTTAACACTAATAAAATAATTTCTAACTACATATCTCAAAATATAACACAAAATACACCATGCATGAATCTGATCTGCAGGATAATTTTATGAACGGCACAATAAAATGTAACCAGCTTTAACTGCTGGAAAGCATTTAAGAAAAATATTACATAAGTATTCAGTTCTTCATAACATAGTATTTAATTTCCTCACAACTATTTCTGCCCTGACGAAAATAACCAAGGATCGTTCCAAATTTTGAAACAAACCGGAAACCGGGATGATTGATATAAAACCGGAAGTCGGAGTGATTGATGATTGATGATCGAATTGTTTAACGAAATGAATCATGAGTCATTTGATTCACCTAGTGATTCCATCTTTTTGATCGAATCGTTCATGATCGACCCATCATTAGTAGGGGGGAGTTGGATTGTAATAGTTGTGGCGTACGGTTGTATCTTTGCTCATGAGCTTATTTATAAAGAGTAATAACCAATATTTGTGAGTGCATTGAATAGAATATAAAAAACGTTGCACCAGCTTAACGAAAAAATACTTAACGACGCCCACTCACCACCTTTTTGTGTCATCCATCTTCTTTTACGAGTGCAAAACAAAACACATGTGTCAGCGGTGGCAGAATCATGTAATACAAGGTACAAAGAAGTGCAGCGGTAGGTTTGAACGACAGAAATTGATATTGAGGGATAAAATTTAAAAAAAACTATGGTCTGAGTGTCCTGTTCTTATTAAGAGATAATTCCGGTAAACGCAGAAGTCTCTCCTTAACAGCCACACCATGTATTCCGAGAACAATTCTGTCTCTCAGAACACTATCAGTCTGATTGCCGTACTCACAAGTTTTGACTTACTTTTTCAAGTCAGTGAGAAAGAAGTCAAAGGGCTCACCTTCCTGCTGTTTGCGCGTGTTAAATAGAAATCGTTCAACTACCTCGTTCCTTCTAGGATTCGCGTATTTTTTCGAATATAATAATAATATCGAAGATAATAATATCGAATTCATGTAGAACTTTATCGTAATATGACTTATCTTCTTCTGCCAGATTATACGTATTAAAGAGCTCAACTCTATCCTCACCAATTACAACCAGTAAAATGGCAGTCTTAACTTTCTTCGGTTTCGTTTTCAGTCAAGAAGCTAACATATATATCTCCAAGTTCTGCTTAAACTTCCGGAAATTATCACTTATATTGCCCGTAAAGACTAACGGATTAGGAGGCCTCGCTTGTTGCATCCTCGAAACTTTCTTTTTCACTTAACTTTGACCCTGTCTGACTACGCACTATCGAGCACATGGTCCTAATCGAGCACTACCGACTGCGCCATGTCATGTTCTTATGAACGTTTATTCAACAGTGTGTTGCATGAATACAGGGAGCTCCAGACAGCACTTAAAACTGTTGACATACACAAAGCACAATATCATGACACTGAGTAGGCTATGGATCCCTTCCATCACGTACAAGCTTTCAATAAATTTTTGTAAAATTCAGAAACCCAAATCTCCGCGAGACACCTACTAGTGCAGTTTTATTCTCTTTATCAGTCCCTAGTCCCTCCCTTCTCCGACTTCAATCAGACATCGAATTCATTTATAATACCCTTAACTTCCACTTCGACAGTCCTGACATTGTTTCCTACGTCAACATTAGAGTACCTTCCCGCCACACCCGATCTACCTCTTTGCTCCACATTCCTACACCCAGGCTATCTGTAATTAAGCGCTCACTTTTCCATATACTTTCCTTTTTAATAAATTATTTCCCCGGTTTATATTGATCCGTTTGGTCTGACTAATCGGGCATCAACATATTTCTAGCATAAATGTCTAAATAGCCGAAAAAATGTTTTTTGTTTTCTTTTTTATTCTTTATAAATTTGTAATAAACAATTATTATTTAATTATTTAATATTTGTTGTTATAAGTGCACTTTTAATTGGCTGTCTTGCTGTATGTGTACCTCTTAATAAACCCATTAACCCCCAGCGTTAATTTAACGCAACGTTATTGAATTTTCTAATTCTCTGAACAATTCTCTACTTCAGAATAATTTTTTATTCGATTAACTAACTCTTTTTAAGAATCTCTAGTTCTCATTTTGTCCCTTCCACCAAAATTTTCATTTATATAATTGTATTTTATGACTGATGGCGTTTGGCATAAAAATCGGTTTGCACATACGAAACACCCTAGGAAAAATGACATACCCCAGCATGTCCGCTAAGGCAGAATGGGGCATTTCCTCCAGAGAAATACTGATACCTCCCGGCGAAGAAGTCGAGTGTACAAATCAAGAGAAAAAAATAAAAGATGTAAACTAAGTTTTAAAAATTACTTTTATTTAACGGAGTATTCCGTGCATTGAGTACACGCTGCATTATGAAAATCTTATAATACGCATGATGAAAATATTTTCATTCCAAAAACTCATCTTAATTAGGCAAACATAAATCGGAAAACAAGACGCAAACGAAGTTAAAAGCCATGAAAAAAAGTCTGGTGAATGATGAGTTGAAATAATAAAAAAAATAAAAAAACAAAGTTTCAATTTAGATTATAATTTTCGGAATGAATTTCTACTGAATGTTTTCGTGTTTTCAGGAAGCCAGACTCGGTCAACGGGAAGGCCGTTGCGGAAGTGGACTCTTGGGCTTATCATTGGTTGCCAATGATGGGTCTTTGTTGGAATGACACTGGAGTTGAGCCACCATCCGGACACACGGCAACCGACACCACCGAAATAGAAGCAGCGGTTGATCCACCGACATAGCACAGGTGGTTTCCGGCGATATTATGCGGAATTCGCCAAACAATGTTGATCAATAAAATTTTGGCAGGTTTTCCTTTTATTTTCTTTGTTACTTACAAAACCTTTTCCTCAACCAGCAATTATATTATTATATTACCAGCAAAAACTTTAAAACGAGGATTTTCCGGGAAGGCTTAGAAATCAAAAAACATAAAAACAACTTCAACAGAGATAACGGGCAGAGGATCAGTGACACATGGCTTCCGGTCATTTCCAGAAAAACAGGTTTCAAGAAAACTCCCTAACCCCCCCCCCCCTCCCTAACTCCCTACCACCACCCACCACCTATAAATTGATGCGAAGAAAAGACAACACGGTCATTCGCCCTGATGAGGTCTCCGGCATAGGAGAAGAAACGTCGGCCATTTTAATAACCTGACGCGGGATATTCCCAAAAAACAATAAATCTACAAACATTGACTGCGAAACCTTTTGTAATTCGACGAGCAATTATATTTTTAATTTTTTTTATGCTAGCCTCTATCGGCGTAAAAAAGGTTCTACACTGAACTCTGGCGATTTGTATGATTTTATCTCGAGCTGAATAGGGTCGTGTAATATATATAGTTATATTCATTGTTTAATTGACTGCAAAAATGAATCATCTTACTTTGTTTAAATGTCTCTGAACGCGAACAAAACTAATGGTAATGAATCCAGTTGTATTTACACCAATAATTTTATGAAAAATGCTTTTCACAAAAACTCTTAACGGCTCATTACTCGAGTGTTACTGATCAGTTGTTTAAATAAATAGTCCTTTTATAGTGACACTTTGATGAAGCGTCAATATAGGTTTATAGACCTTTTAAACCTATATATACATATAATATATATGTTTTCGGTGATTCTTTGTGGAATTTGTTGAATATTTTTGATCAATAAAATTATGACTATGTTTTTCCACAGAAAATCTTCGTAACTTTCAGAAATTTTCTACACATCCAGCAAATATATTTTAAAGTTTTTTTTTTTAACCATTAGTACGTAGAAGTAAATTTTTAGACGGATTCTCTTTTCTACACTCACATAGTTTACATGTTGTTACATTTGAGTGTAATCTTACATCATTATTTACCTCCACAGGTGCCATTGGGTGTTTATTAAGGATGGACGGATCCAGGATTTTTTTCGGATCCGGTTTCTTAACGGATCCTTGATTTTCGGAGCCGGATCTTTCGGATCGGATATTTTCGGATCCAAATGCAGTTTCAAATTCCCGACGCTGAGATTCCCCCGATGATTGTTCAATCTCTTGGGAAGAGTCGCACTATGTGCCATTCGTATTTTGCCTTTTTTATTTTCCACGGCTCAAATTCTCTTATGTAACCTCTGCGAGAGCTTTCAAACAGAACGGTTCATGAGTTGGACAATAATCACATGCGATGGCGCATTCAAAGATGGAATCCGAACTCATTCCACCCTTATGGGGAGTTACATTCACTGAAGCTATCATTTAAGACATCGGATCCAGATCCGATGTCTTCCGCGACTTTGGATCCGATGTATCCGATGATGAGCAATATCCGCGGATATTTGTATCCGAGGTATCCGATCCGACCATCCCTAGTGTTTATATTTATTTATTGCCAAGGCCTATAAATATATTTTCATAGATAGTTTCTTACAATATGCTCGCATTCTATCGTTAAATAAAATAAATTTAATTGAATGAAAATTAAACTTCGGTTTTCCACAAAAATATTAATTTCGATCAAGACCGTGGTTTCGACAATCTACGTCTTCCTCAGGCGAGGAGTGGACAAACTGGCCGTAAATTTAGAGAAAGACTTCCCACGCGATTGGCCCGGGTTCAAATCCCGGCAGCGGCAGAGAATTTTCAGAGACTTCCCGATCCCTGCTTGATTGTTATGTGGAGTACATTTCAAGCGCAACACTCCGTCCGTCGGATGGGACGTTAAGCCGTGGTCCCCATGGTGCCTTTCGTACAGAGCAGTCTAATGCCGACGCCGTTTTCTCTCCACCTTTCTTTCCATACCCTTCCCTCATGGCACTTATGACCTAAGCTGTCGGTCGCCGCCTCCAAATACCACACCATACCGTTCAGAAAAAAGACTAAAAGAGCACGTACCTTGTTTTAAACATAATAATGCCATCAATAAACAAATCTTATTCAATGGAATAAAAGGCATGAAAAAATTATACTGTCTGCCTTGTTATATTAATTGACAGGTTTTATAATAATATAATAGTAATGTCCTCAATAAACAAATCCAATTCAATGGAATAAAAGACATGAAAAAATTCTACTGTCTGCTTTGTAATATTAATTAATAGGTAATTTTTTTATCTTCAATACAAATATTTCCATAATGTTTTACTCAACACAGTCATGTACACATTCATATAAATATCATTCATTCATTGTCCTGATGAAGGTGTTTATATACGTAGGCAAAAATTTACATTAAAATTCTACAAGTCCTATAATGCAAGACAATGGAAAAACATTCATTGATAATATTGCAGACCCATTTGAGTAATCTATCAGCAAATTTTAAGCAGCTTTGGTTACTTTAAATTTGGATTCGGAGGAGGAAGCCCCCATTAAAAGAAGCGGAATCCATAGAGGTTCCAATATTCAAGAAGACTCTCCAGAAGACACTTTACCCTCACCTCCTACTCCATCAGTTTGCTGTCAATAAAAGAAGACTCTTATTATACCGAAAAATATTTTATTCTGGTCATTTATGATGCATTTTCCCAATGGACATAATTTTAATATGAATCTCCTGAATATATCATCTCAAAGATATCTTGTAGATATCTGAAAACCGGGCATAAGGATATTTGCAAAATACAGAACACATGTCACGAAGATATTACAAAATATTTCCTAGACCTTACCAGAAGACATTCTAGCTATTTTGTAGACAATTAGAAGATGATTTTTTATGTGATACGTTAGTTAAACTGAAATTTCGTTGAAGAAGGATTTGGTGCTATCCCGGCGAATGCTGTTGATAAAAGCTTCACGGGAAATCAGCCGGGTAACGATGGACATAGCTGTCAACGTTTCAAAGGCCTTCTCTGCCACCGTCTTCAGGTCGAAATTTCATGATTCATCATTTCTTCAGGGAAATTTCGTTATACGGGAAATACGTTAAACTGAAATTCTGTTATACGGGAAACACGTTATAAGGTAAATTTCGTTACACGGAACCGAAAATAATTTAACCGAACTTTTATTGGTATTCAATTTATTATAGCCAATGGATATCTAATAAATACAGTATTAAAGTATATTTTCAAGGATATCCCTACCAGCAAAGTGACTATCAGGAAATAGATTTAAAAGATTAACACTTTGCGTGCCATGGGCGTAATATTACGTCCTGCTAATCCTTCTGAGGATTGCCACGGACGTAATATTACGATTATCTATATTATTAACTTTGTTTGCGGGAAGCTGTAATATTTCGCCCGTGGTTCTTAGCGGTTCTGTTATTTCAAAAATCAACTCCTCGATGGAAAAAGAGTTCTTTTAATGTCTTGAGGACAAAAAGTCCTCTGTAGCAACCGGCATGCCGCGGCACCCTTATCTCAGCCTACTTTGTGTGAAAATTCTTTGGAGGAAAGAACGGTTCGTTGAGGGTGCAGTGACCCTTTTGGTCATCCAGGATTTTGAATAATTTGCTTGAATCAATGCTTTTTATGATTTACATGGTTTGAACAGTTCAAATTGAGCGTAATAAAAAATATAATGCATTTTATGGCGGTACATCATTTGTTGCAACTTTTTTATTTAAAAAAACAGTGGGTTTTCATTATTAAAATATATATTTAAAAGTTAGCAATAAATGTCATTCAACTCATTCATAGAGAAGAGCAAAGTCCATTTTTATTGAGATACACATCGATATAAATATATTTTTGATTCTTATGTTAAAAAAAAAATTGCGAGTTCAGTGAAAATGGCTGGATTTTTCAGTAGGGCTTTAAAATTAACGGCCTTCACTCAAATGGTTAACAGATGTCTCGCGAATGATAGGTAAACTCTGATGATAAACACTGGATAAATGCTAGTGGTCGTGGTAGCACTTATCTCTCAACTTATCACATTTGTAGTGTAAAGTTAGCCACCTTAAAATATCATTCAGGGACATTAGTCAAAAGAGTTGTCAACCTCTAATGGCGCCAATCTGACCTCGCTAAAAGCTCTGATTCGGCGCCTCTTGATATTGCAAACATCATTAGGGTTACGTGATGAGCCAGAGTGGTTTACTTGCACCTAACTAGGCCGAAAGGAAGTTCCTCTCTGTCGCTAAGCGGTCTCCAATGAGGACGGCAGTTCCGGGAAGGGAGATAGACTAGAGAAGTCGGCCATTCACAGTAGCCACAGGGCCGTCTATATCTAGAACATATATCTTCAATCACTTGGATATTTTAAGTATCTTACAGAAGTGAAGAAAATATCTTCAATGTCTTGGATATTTTAAAAGTCTACAGGATTTCTAGCATATTTCGTTTTGAGCGGAGACTCTTTTTGTACATGTCCATCGAAATTAAAACGGCGGTGGCCGCACTCATTTTCAGAAAATAATAGTGTAGTTTCCTTCATCAAAGAAAACGAAAGGCATCGATTGCGATTCGTCACCCACCATTAGTGTATTCATGATAGATAAATTATATGGTTTTAGAAATCCCAGTTTAGACGAATGGCAAGGGTCAATTTTATTCTCATTTGACAAAGGCCGGATTGGCGCCCATGCGATGCCACTCCTCGTGACGTCACAAGGACCTAGTTTCTATACGAGTAGATAGGAGTTTTACATAGTCTGAGATTACCAATGCATGCATGTGGCACAGAGCTAAGGGAAACATCTCTTAATAATCACCTATTACAACTGCTTATGGTCAGAACGTTTCCTTCGTTTGATAGGGTAATAATAATCCCTATTTAAGCCAAGCGCTACCTGCTACCTGGCTACTCTACGCTACCTGCTAGCAGCCTGCATCGTATCAGCGCTCGAAACCCTCGCCCCAAGGTCACCTCACACGACGACAGTGGGAACCAGAACAACGTCACACGGGGTTTTTCGTAGCATTCATACTTAGCCTTCGCGTTTTCACGCGCTTGAAAATTTTCACTTTTCATATAATTGAGAAAATTAGATATTGGGATTTAAAAATATAAAAGCGTGAATTGCGTGCTCCAATAGTAATAATCTTTCGATTTAGGCAATAAAAAAGTAATAGGAAACCATATTATTGGTTGCATGGGGTGTCTCTTACACCCCAAAAGATTCTCTTCAACTTCTTTTAAACAGTAAACATAATTTCAAGTGTTAACATCTCGACGTATTGTTTGCTTATTTAGGCACTGCTATGTTCAATATTTTAAACAATTTATTTAATTTTTAATTGAAAAAATTATTTATGAATACCCTTATTTCCAGTATGTACTTCCATATCTACCGTTTCCACCAAATAACACAGTTAACAGAGATAAATATGCATGGCATATACTTTTATCAACATCAATTACTGTATCTCATTATATTGTCAACGTCGCAATATAACATGCATATACTAATAATTCCACTGAAGTAATCTACTTATCGATATTGAATCGATTTGCCAACACGTATTCTTGAGGCAAAATTTATGACGATATTAAATTTGCTTATTAATATTAAATTTATCCTTACGCAAATGAAAAACAGCATTGGAAAAATAAACTAATAAGTTTTGTAGTCCTCAGCAACTGTTCAATTACGTGCTATTGAAAAGTTTTAATGAATCAAAATAAATCCTGTTAACTACTTATTTGTTTCTAAACACTTAAAATTTTCTGCAGATGTGTACCACGCAATATTTTACTACACAGACAACAGTATGTTTTTATTTTTAATATCTTACCTCTAAGAAAAACAACACATCTTCCAAAATCTTTCCTTTGCTTTCTCCTCATCCTTTTCTTAAACTCATTTGACGCATATTCCTCTATTTTTTCATGTCTTTGGGGGGTCCTGTTCATTTTCGATCAAATTTTGCTGTATGGTGAAGATAAGGATCGAGTTATCTCACGAAGAAAACTTCCCTGCAATTTCGATTGTGAATTGCAATTCCGTAAGTACAGTAGAATCCGTTTAAAAGGGTCCACCGGTTACTTGGGGTGGCTGCTTAAATGGGGCAGATCTTTTAAGAACAGAACCCAATAGAGGAATATCCCAGAGTATTCTCCGCTTAATTGGGACAGCATGCCGCTTTATTGGGCCATGAGTCGGCGACATAGACTCTATACTCGCGACGAAATTATTTTTTTTTGTTTTCAGAGTACTATTTTTTATTATTTCCCTCCTTTGATTTACTATTATTTTTCACAAATATTTTTTCCTATTCTTGCCCTGTTTTGAAAGCTCTTGTTGTTATACTACCCGCAAGAGGATAGGACTTTTCTTTAACAGTACATAGTAAAAGCCATTCATTCAGCGTCGCCCAAGACTGAAAAATATATTTTTAACTAAATTGTTATAATTCTTAAAAATCATTATAAATTAACTAAACACGCCGATTTATTAATAGTATAATACATTTATGTTGCATTATAAACATTCTTTAGTCTTCCTCCTATCATTTGAACGTTTGTTTATGCCCATATACAGGATAGTTCGCCTAATTGGGGCAGCCGCTTAATTGGGGCAAAGTGCAAAAGTGAATGTCCCAATTAACCGGAATCTACTATATAACGAATGCATTGATGTCAGCAGTGTATGGCGAATGAAAGAAAATGGCAACGGACCATCTCCTGATGTTTCTTTTTGTGTGATAAGTACTGCTTCTTCTGTATCGAGTTATTGCAAAAATCCTTGGGGTTACGTGTCGGTTTAGGGTCAACCTAACTGGGTCGCCGGGAAGTTTGCTACTGTCGTGGACGCAAGGATTGCGCTAAGTGGTCTATAAAGAGGACGGTAGTTCCAAGCAGGGACATAGACACGATAGGAAGACCATCGACAGATGCCACGGTGCAGTCAGAGTAATCACACCAAATTTGCTGTTTTGAAGGTAAGTCCGACACGTAGTTTTTCCCTATTAATCCGTTAACGCCTAGCGGTACCAAATGATACCAGCTGGTAGTGCAGTGTTAAACATTACCTTTTTTATTATGTATCGTAATTATTTAGGATTTTTGAGAGTTTCAAATAGCTGAGAACATTTTAAATGACATTTCCGAATATATTGGTATTTTAAAGCTGTATTTGACGCAGTTAGAGCAGTTTGAAATTTGAGAATTATCAACTAGCCCAAAAAAATGGATTTTTTTAGAGAAAGGATTTCATTTCCTTTACTTGAGCCCTATGTATTGCTAATGCAAAGGTTTTATTACGTAATTATATTTTTGTAGCCTGTACATCTCGTATAAAGTATGATTATTATTTGATGTGATCCTAATATTTGGGATATTATGATGCAAAATTTGTTGGTTGTATCATATGGTACCGCTAGGCGTAACTCTTGGTGGTAAAAGAGTAAATTGTGCACCTAATGACGCCGAGTTTCATTGACATTTGGATAAATGATTGCCACAAACATCGCAGAAACTTTTTAATTGAGGCGTTTCCGGGTTTATATGGTGTATCGTCCAGTCTCTGATTTTGTGTATTTTATGAGCTGGAACAGTTCATTTCCACTGGCTTTAATAAAAGTTAATGCCATGTAAATTAGTTTTGTAGTTCCTCTGCCCAAACAATTTCGGATACGTGCCTGTAATACCATAAGAAATTTTTTTGGCATCGACATAATCTTTCATCGATATATCATCGTATTGAAGCAATAAGGATAAGTGTTTCTGACCTATAGCATGAATCTATTGTTGCCTTAATACATAACATTAATTTAATTTCCGCAGCAACAGTAAAAACGCTGCTTATATCGAATATATTATTGTATCGATTATGACTTCAATCCCTTTAACTGAATTTGTTAGCTTTAAGATTTATATAATTGGGTTGCTTATAATTCATTTTTAATAAGAGGTTCAAAATCGCATCTTATTTAAATGAAACAGCCAGTAACGGAAAGTCAAATCCAAGGAAAGTTGCATTGATTTTGCCATTAGAAATTAGTATTGGACTGTCGGCATAATTCAATTGTGATCTTGATAGGGATTGTTTCCTTGTAATTCATTTCATCTCCTTTAAACGAAATCGAATGAAACGGAAATATATTAATGTTTCCCTTTGATTTACATTGAAAATAGACATAGATACAAAATAAAAAGAAAAGTGAACATGGAGACTTAAACATAACAAAATGCTTTTATTACCAGCCAGGAAATACACTGAAAATATCGGACGGCTTTGTTCAAAAGCATAGCATAAAATCACTCTTATTGACTTAACTTCATATCGTTATTAGTAAGCATTGCCGGCAAACATTTTGTATACATCTATAAGATACATTGCTGTCATAAAAGGTTCATTTAACTTCTTTCGTAAAACTTTTGATTCAAATTGCGTCCAACGAATGCACAGTTGCATCGCTCATAACCCACTGCAACAAAGGAATTCGTTTGTTTTAACCTTTACCATAGAAAATACCTCAAATTAAACGGATTAAGGTGTTCAATGGTAAGCCTTATTAAATAAAAAAGATATTGGCGAATAATCGAATTGAAGGAAAGTAAATTTAATATTAAATGATCGTAGTTTTTCCCGGCGAATCGAATGAATAAAATCTTCTCGGGTTACGCACCGGGTCAGGCTTTTTGAGGCCAACGTTTCAATGAGTACCTCACTCATCGTCTTCAGGGCTGAGACTGAATGCCGAGCTTGGTCTACGCCGGATATTTGTATTTTATTTAACGGTCGCGGTCACAATTCAGACTCCAAAACCCTTGAGCCAAATTTGAATCGGCTGGTCAACAATGGGCCTCAACCGTCCGTTGGCTAATTCGCTATAAATATCCGGCGTAGACCAAGCTCGGCATTCAGTCTCAGCCCTGAAGACGATGAGTGAGGTACTCATTGAAACGTTGGCCTCAAAAATCCTGACCCGGTGCGTAACCCGAGAAGATTTTATTCAATGTAATATTGCTTGTACGAAAATAAATCAAGTATTATGCCTTCCATTTTCAAATGTGACCTTTATAATAAGGATAACATCCTAAAATACTCGTTTGACTGGCTCAAAAAAAGTCGTATTTAGAAGAATATGAGGCTTTTCGCATTTATTTTACATTGATATTGAGTATCGATAAAAGAAATGGAAACTATGGTTAGCATGGAGACTGAAAGATAAATAAAATCTTATGTTACCAATACGGTATTACGCTTGAAGTTTCTGATAGATACGGGTAATACTATGGGTGGAAAGGAAATTTAACGACATAAATTCATATTGATGTGTATTCTTAAGGAAATTTTGCTTATCAAAATAATGTATAAGATTGCATAGTTCATTGATATCTTAGCACACAATTATAACTTTTATCCTGGTACCTAAAATAATTAGTCTGCAAAATGATCTATCATAATCACTCGTTTATCGATTATAACTTTGGTTCTAAATGTACGATTCGTTAGGTTAAAGTTTTATCTTATTTCAAATAATTACTGATATTTTGTCTATGAGATTCATTATCATACTTTGTTCAAAAACATAGTCATTTACGAATCTGACGTGTCGTATGAGATTGGTATCGATATAGCTCGTTCATGCTTCGATCGACTGGAATGGCCTTCGTTGCAAAAGTTGAACTCATTATTGGGTTCTTTCCATTCGTCGACGCAAGTTGACATGCGTCGACTCAAGTCGTGTTTTCTGCATTCCATTCGTTGGAGTTGCCAACAGAGGCGGACTCACACCGACTCTTACGAAAAGCTGAGTTTGAGACAGCGGACAGACGTATTGCGCATGCATAGTTGTTTTGGCGCCTTTCACCTGCATTGGAACTGGAGTTAAAACATTTTTTTTAAATTAGCTATTGGCAAGTGTGCGATATGTTCAAGGTATGACGTTTTAAATAAACAGCTTATATGCAGAGATAATAATGCATTTTTTTAAATTTGCAGTAGTTATTATACAATTGTGAGATGATTCTTATTGCTATTTTAACATTTTGTGAATTTGAGTGATATTATTTTTAAATACACCTGCCATGCCTATAACTAAGTCGAATTATTTGCGTAAATTGCATCATTGTTTTCACCGTAAAAAGTTTACCCATTTTATGAGGAGTAAATTCCTTTAAAGGAAAGTAATTGCTTATTACTTGTGTTTTACTAATTTGTTGGATTCGATTTGGAATCATCACTGCTACTGCTACTATGTATTTCTTCCATTACATAGGCTACAAACTGCTCTTCGTTCATCTAAAATAAAAGACAATTTTCAGCACAAGTTTTACTTTAAACGGTCAAGAGAACAATCCAAATCACCAATGATCAGAATCCAACATTGGTGAATAATATAAACAAAAAACATTCCTGATCTTCATTCCGAATCACCTACTTCGTTCTCTTTGGATAAATTTCCCGGTGTTCTGAACTCGTGTTCCACCAAGTTCTACGCGCATCAACTACTGCGCATACGGCGCTTTCCAGGCTGGCTAGGAGTTGACTAGAGTTAACACAAGGTGACACGTGAGTCGCCTGAATGGAAAGCAGCCATTCTGGCTCTAACGGTTAGTATGTATTATGATCGCATGCTCCTCAAGAAAATGGCGACAATTAATTTTCAAGTACAGGATAAATTTCGGATTTTAATAATCAATTGACCCAAAGGGTTTAACCCATTTCCGGCCGAGTAAAGAAATACCTGACAATATATATTTTTTCCCTTCATTTTGCCTAATAACATGCTTAATAAGGAATATTGAAAACATGGGCCTTCAAAAAAATTTGCTTATGGTAAAAAAAAGTGTTGCGTCTTCGCAACGTTGGCCGAAACCAGTATCTATATGCAGTTATGCAACCCACATTACAATACATTGCCGTCTCATACGAATATGCTGTTTTTACTGTCCTATATAATCATATACCTTTTTATGCCACGCATATGACAATTATCGCCATATTGGATAAATAAAATCCTTAGATATTATGTTATCTAAGAATTTTAATAATCAAATATGACGATATCTGTCAAATACGAGGCATAAAAGGCGTAGAATTACATATGACAGTAAAAACGGTATATTCCTTAAAGTCGGAAATATGTGGTGATGCGGGTTGCATACCTGCCTATAGATACCGGATTCGGCCAAAGTTGCGAAAACGCAACATTATTTTCCCGATCCGATTTTTGCTTAATGTTGACTCCCTGACGAAATATAAGTTTTAATATCTATTAATTGAAATTTCTTCGTCCACATGGACGAACAAAAAACTTAATAAACGGATTAGTTACTCTTAGGAAAAATTATTTATCTTGTTTAACAGGAGACTGGAAAATTGACATATTTTGATTATTTTTATTGATATCAAAATACTTATTAAATGTTATTATAATCTCACTTAAAATCAGTTTTAACTCATTTTCATTGAAAAAAGTGAATTCTACATGAATAAAATTCAATTAAAACATTTTTTTTTGCATTTCTCGATAATGTTGCGTTTTCGCAACGTTGGCCGAATCCGGTATCTATAGGCAGCTAGCCAACTCGCATTACCACATATTTCCGTCTCGTAGGAATAAGCCGTTTTTACTGTCATATGTAATTCTACGCCTTTTAATGCCTCGTATTTGACAGATATCGTCATATTGAATATCAGTCGGATATCGTTAAATGCATGTCATATGGAAAAGTAAAATAAACCCTGAGTATACTAAGTGCTCTCAACGGTTTTTTATTGAAGATTCTAACATATCATATGCCAAACCTGGAAGACCGAAATCCGAAATAGAAAATTCACCTACATTTCAACGGAATTAAAAAATTTTTCATACCTCGAAATTGGTTCAACATGTGATGATTCCATGATAGTCACAAATGAGCAAAAAATCTAATATCTTTATTTTCATGGAATTTGTGCCTAGATTATATTAAGTTGTTTAAAAATCTAAGAAATATAAAGAAGGCATGGACAATTTTCAAAAAAAATATTTTTTAAATAATCGAAAAGCCAACTATACCAAAAAATTGATCAAAAAATCTTCTCTCCATCAATGGAATTTCATGTCCCTGAAACATTTTTAATACCCGATAAAAGCAAAAACGTTTTATTCCCAGATGGCTACCATTTTAATTCAAGTCGATATATTTGGTAAGCATCTAATTGACTTTTTCGAAATTCCTGGTTTTTCCTCCCGATCAATATTTTCTATTTTCTCATCTCCAAAGGCATATACCCACACCTGTCACCTTTTTACAGGCGGTCCCCGACTTTCGCACACAATACGTTCCCAAAAACGTGTACGAAAGTCGAATGTACGAAAGTCGAACCATTGACTTCCATACTAATTAGGGGTCACGTTCCAAAAGAGCGTAATATACGTACTAAAACCTTTTTTTTCACGGATTTTATTCCAAATCACTAAATTTTAATAATATATGCTAACACAATTCCTCAAATCATCTGATTTCTTTCGAATATACGCGGAAAATGTAAATAAAAGTAAAAAAACAAGAAATGCGTTGGCTATCGAGTGAAACATCCTTTGGCGTTTAAGCTGACATTCCACTTATTACGTCCACTATAAATAAAAAGACATATCAAGATGCATAACAAAATGTAATTGTTGAACCTGCGCTCTAAATACCTTTTAATTTTTTCACCAAAATTCGACAATCGGGAAGTGACATTCGTGATCGTGTATATTTCGCATGTTATTCAAAAAAGACAAAAGAAAAACGGAATTCGGGTGAAATTTCGCGCAATATCGTTGCTGAAGGTGTACATGAATCAAACAGCACTCAAACGAAAAAACACAATTAGAAAGACGATCTTACTAGTTTTACTGAAAGCTATTTGATGATGTCTAGTCAACTTTTTTGAAAAATCTCTCCAATGAAGGCTTTCTTCTTCTCTTGATGAAGGAGCCTATGGCAGGCAGTCCCTCTCCCAAATAAATCACCCAGATTAGGCTCAACTACCAACAATTCCCATCATTGTATACGTTCGTATTGTTCGCATATACTGACATTTGAAACAATTGAATGTTGGTAGCGCCGTAAACATCACGGGAATTCTAAAACATTACAGACCAACGTCCGAAAGTCCGAATTTAGCGTAAGCAAGTCAAGTAAAAGGTGTCAATTTTGAACGTACGAAAGTGCGAATTGTACGAAAGTTGAGTGTACGAAAGTCGAGGACGGCCTGTATTTGTATCAATCAGTCTGTCCATCAATTTTTCATTACACATATATAGCACCGTGGAAAGCAGCCATGGTTTTGCACGCCCTGAATAAAATATTCTTAATAACGAACGAAAAGGATTCAAGTCCTTAACTTAAACGCGTGAGAGGAAGCTTATTGCATTTTTAACGTATATAATTACGTATTTATATTGTGACTTATCTTAGACAGAAATGTCAAACTGCATAAACAGTACTGACGATTTTCGTCTGAAGACTTTCACAGCTTCTTTTATCTATGTTGTTGGTGGTTTTCGGGTATTGCTGTGTAGAAAACATTTTAACTCGACGTTTCACTTCTCCTACTGGGAGCGTTATCAAGAGAATGGAAGGAATTTATTCTCGTCCCGAGCTTATATTTTTATACGTGAATCCATCGAGATTGCGAAAAGACCTAATAACTTTAATAGGGAGGATGGGTATAACCTCAGCCGTATATGGAGAGGGTTCCTAGCACAATATAATGGCCAACGGCTATCGGCTAAAATTCAAATCCGGCACAACAATGGGTAGCCAAAAAACATATATAAGCTCGGGACGAGTATAAATTCCTTCCATTCTCTTGATAACGCTCCCAGTAGGAGGAGTGAAACGTCGAGTTAAAATGTTTTCTACACAATAATACCCGAAAACCACCAACAACATAGTACTGACGATTGTCAAGGGGATATTAAGCCGAAAACGAAAAAAATTAAGTTTTCTTAAGAAGGTTTTTATTTAAAATTCAACGTAAGTCAAGTAGAAAACAAAAATAAAATGCAAGAATAAGAATGTGTATTAACGAGTATGTGAGTATGTCTGACACACTCTTCGCTCAAACCTTATTAACCCCATCTTAACCCTTAAGCGCCCAGTGTTGCTTCTAAGTAACATATATTTCAAAGACCTCAAATTCGTAGGAAATGCATTTAATGTAGGCACATTTAATCCTGTTGGAAAGCTGTGTCTTCGGAGTTAATATATTTTTTTTTAATTTATTTTTTTTGTTTATAAACACATTACAATACATCAAAAATACATATCTCAAATATTAAAATATATACAATACATTAAAAACATTCCCTTTACAAATTCTTAACACGCTTTTCACTATATAACCAACACATATTCTGACTTATTGGGCAAGAAAAGATAAAAGAGAAAAACCCTGATATTACAATATTTTAGAATAAAAAAAATATTTTAACAATTAGGAGACCTTCTGAGCCAAAAAAGGCTCATCAGCAGGTTCTCCATAATTCAGTTACAAGAAGTGAAAACATCTAAAAACAATGAAAGAAACGATAAAAAACTTATGTCTTAAAATTAAAAATTAAAGTCCTCAAGTAGATAATTTAAAAGTTTACTTTTGACATCCGAATATGTGGTTAAACCATGCATTTCTTTAGGTAATTTGTTAAACAATTTAGGAACACTAACCACCATTTTGTTTTCACCGTATTGATTGAAGCATTTGGGGATTTTATATTGGTATAGATTTTTTCATTTTATGAAAATTGTCTTTCAGTGTTTTGTATTTATTGGAAAAATAATTATCTATTAAATTGTAATATTTTACTTTATGCTGATGATGTTGTATTGATATCTGCTCATAGAGATTTAAATACTGCCATTGCCTACATGCAAAATGATTTACGTGACAAGATGATAATAGGTGATAATATAGCTTTGGTAGAATGAAATAAGGTATGATGACCGGTTAAAAATTTTCGCTGACATCCTGTGGTTACTAAGATTTTTTAAGAGTTAACTATCGTTTAATCATGTTTTATTACATATATTATTGAAATATATGCTTAAATTCAATTATCACAGAAAACACGGGCCGATTACATGCTTTCTATTAGCTTATAATCATATCTTATCTTATTAAAAATAAAATGCAAGAATAAGAATGTGGATTTACGAGTATGTGAGTATGTCTGTAACACACTTCGCTCAAAAACTTTATTGACCCCGTACTAAGAGATCGTTTGTTAACTTTTTCGATCATACTCGAAGGAAAAATCGAAAAAGCAATGTGCTGGGTGGCCATGAGTTAAGCCTCGCCCCGATCTATAATCGCCAGTAATTCAACTATGTTTGCAAAGTGCTTATCAAATTACAAGTGAGAATATAATATGCCACTCCAAAATATTTTTCCTCTCCTTTCTTCAACCCATTAATCCCCGGCGTTGCGTAAACGCAACATTATTGAATTCGAATTCCAGGAACAAGTTTCTACCCCAGAATAATTTTTTCTTCGATTTACTGACTTTTTAACCCTCATATGGATTCGCTGCGCCTTAGCGGCGCTCGTGGTTTTAAAAGTGGTGTAAAAATTTTCCATTCTAATGAATCATTTTGAAATTTTCAGTAGTCTATTTTTTCTACTTTGTGCGTCTAAATATAAAATTTTGTAAGCATAGTGTCTATAGTTTACATTTTATTGGCCTCTAATGGAAAAAGTTACGTCGTTGGATTTTCGGCGCCGCTGCGGCGCTCAGTATTTCCTCGTCGCTACGTCGTTGACTGCACTCTCAATGTTAATGTCAAAGCAATTATGTTTCGTATGAAATGCTTTAATATATTTATAATCATATTATTTATATTTCTAAACATTATAAACAAAATAAAATTGTTAAACAAAAGGAAAATATTACCATACCAATTTTGCTTTCTATTTTAGCTAAGAATCAATCTATTTGCCTCGTTATGATGTTCATTGACAAAACTTCATCTTTTTACGAGAATTATTCATAAAAACTCATGGCTAGTCAAAGTTGTTTTTTCATGGGCCTCCGACTTAGTTTTGCTTGGGCCGAGAATTTCCTCGTCGCTACGTCAGGGTCTGCACTCTCAACGCTAATGTCAAAGCAATTATGTTTCATATGAAATGCAATAATACATTTATAATCCTATTATTTATTTTTTAACTTATAAACCAAGTGAAATTGTTTAACAAAAGGAAAATATTACAATACCAATTGTGCTTCCTCTTTTAGCAAAGAATCATTATGTTTGCTTCGTTGTAATGTTCATTGACAAAACTTCATCTTTTCGCAAGAATTATTCATAGAAACTCATGGCTAGCCAAGTTTTCCTTGTTTTTTCCGTGGCTTCCGACTTAGTTTTGCTTGGGCACCTTCTCCGCTCCGCGCCCACGTACCTGCCGTGGTGATAGTCACCTTTGGGTACATCCTAGGGTGACTCTGTTTAGAATTACTCCAAGCCGCAATTCCAAGAAAAATTTAACACAATGCATTATCCGAATTCGTAGAATAATGCTTCCTCACCGTTGTGTGAATATTTCTCGCTGAATGAGTAACTGTAACTTGCCAGGAGATTCAGAAATTTCACCGACTACCGTGAAGAACACATCGCACAGTTATTGTTATATGTCTTGTACCTTTCATTCGAAAAAAAATCCCTTTGCGTCTAAGATAGTCTATACAAAATTGCAAGCGTTTATACAGTTACTGATGACGTGACAGTTTACCATTGGGGTGAAATCCAGATAACTACCCAACTAATTGTGTGATAGAAAATAATTTCTCTTTCCTGACGATGAGTTTAGACTTTACATGGTAAAAATCGTTTCATTATGAATAGATGAAAAGACAATTTACCGTGAGGTGAAAATTTGTGAACATATTTCTCGTTTCTTTGTGTACTGAAATGCACAGATGTTTTATACATTGGGGGTGTTACTAGCGTAAAGGGGTGAGTGAGGAGGAGAAAGGAGAAGGAATGCCAAGAGGTTGTTTTGAGGTGAAGTGGTGGTAGTGTGTCGACTGCCAAGGATCGGGGAATACCCAGATCGTTAGGACAGGTAGGAGTAGAAAATCCTTATCGCGGAAAAGGTTGGGAGTGCAAGGAGGCAATTAGATACAAAAGCATGCTTTTTCTTCTTCCTTCCATCGCTGCACGAGGGACAGGGAACAAAAGCCTTGTCAAAACGCCCCGCGGTGGCCCTCCCTTCATTCCGAGAAGGTCTAGCTCGGGTGGGTCATTAGGGTGGAGAGAAGTTCAATCAAGTTTTGTGGGAGGGGGGAAGAAGGTGGTGAATGACGAATAAGGGAGCTTAGTGGGAAGGTATGGACAGTCTCAATGTTTGGGTCAGTGAAACGCTAAGAAAGAAAACGGAAAGAAAATGTAAGGGAAGTCCTTCCAAAGTGAGGGTATTTTTGTCACCCCAGAGCATTCTTTCATTGGTTTCTCACGCAGTGCTGGACGAAAAAAAGGCAGCTGCTCCTTCTCCCCTACCACCAATAACACATACTTCTAAGAATTTTTTTTTTTTTGGATTTCCCACCAATCCAGGAGTAAAACCTAATCTGATGCACTCCCACGCAAAACATTTACCCGTCCATATCTAAGGAAACCTTTTCCTTGGGCTACACGTCCCCAGTGGGGGAATAGGGCTCCGTGGTAGGAAAAGAGTACCGACTCTTCTAGCTTCAACTCCAAAGAAGCGTAGGGTTCTTTGACACGTCGCTTGTCATCCCATATTATTTATATTTCAAAACCCATAAGACTTGATTTTTTTAATGCAGGACATAAGCTCCCAGAATATTCGTAAGATTTGTCTTGATCGCCAGAATCTTGTAAAAATCACGAAAGTAACACTCGTCTCTTCTCACTTAACCTACAGCTGTTCCATTATTAACGTTTAATAACTTTTCCTTCTATATACACTGCAAAGATATAACAAATGTGTGGACGTAGTGAAGCAAAATTATGTCATATGGGCATAAACGAATTTTATTCGGTCATCATTTTTAGTATTTAGATACATAAAATTATAAACAATATAAACATTAAAAAGCGGAGTTTGTCGAGCTCTGCATATCAGAAAAATATATCAAACAACAATAACACATGAAATTAAAACTTTCATTCAAAAATAACAAACAAAGGGAACTGAAATAAAGAGCATTACGGCAAGAAATGGAAAAAATGCAGCGTTCAAGATTTTTTGTTATAACTTCAACAATAAGGGTTTAAATCTAGCAAAACACGGTAAGAAATAAAGATAATAGATGTATTTACCATTATCAATCGGAAAACTTGTAAATTCTGGCTAACTTTGAAAGATAATAGCAAAAAATGACGCGGCGCCGCTGCGGCGCCGAAAATCCAACGACGTAACTAATTTTGTAAATCCATATGAGGGTTAAAGTATCTCTAGTTCTAACTTCGTCATTTCCACCAACATTTTCATTCATATAATTGTATTTTTATGACTGATGGCGTTTGGAATAAAAATCGATGCGCACATACGAGACACCCTGAGAAAAATGACATACCCCAGCATTTCCGTTAAAAGGCAGAACGGGGCATTTTCTCCAAAGGAATACTGATAACTCCCGGGGAAGATGTTGAGAGTACAAATCAAGATAAAAAATAGAGGATGTAACCTAATTTTTAAAAATTACTTTTCTTGTATTTATTTACTGGAGTATTCCCAGCGTTGCGTATACGCAGCATTTTGAAAATCATATAATGTGATGAAAATATTTTTTTTCCAAAAATTCATCTTAATTAGGCCAAAATAAATCGTAAAATGCGATACAAGCGAAGTTAAAAGCCATGAATACAAAAATTCCACAGAAAAAAAATCATTCGCCTTGACCGGGATTCGAACCCGGATCCCTCGATTTCCGGCCGAGTGCTTTAGCCAGTTAAGCTACGTTTAAAAAGCATTTATTGCTTACTTTGGTACAGTACAATATATAAAAATTTACATATTTACATATTTTTTAAATATGCTTTAAAATCACTTACAGTTATACAAATATTTAGAATAGTTATATGGCACACCTTTATACATGCATTTTTATAAATATTTATATAAAAAAGAGAGTGAAGATATACATAGGCAGCACTATATAATAAGAAAAAGAAAGAGAGAAATGAGCCAAAGCAGAGATCACTTACTTTTTTTTAATTAAAAAACATTAAACACAAAAAAGCTACCGAGGCGTCATTCTTCCCTGTGGATTTGTGGGAAATTGCGGGTGACTCCCGTAAAGTTATCACCGTGGCTAGTCCCGGTATACTTAAATTCGCCATGAATACAGTCTGCGGAATAATGGGTTAAAATGTGCTTTAAAATCTAATGGCCAGTTAGCTTTCACCGTACTTCTGTTAGTGGTAAAAATGTAAGTGCTTTATTCATGCAATGGATGTAGGCCAAATCTCTGTTTCATTCAACCATACTTCGTACTCGGTGTGTGGGTCGCCGTGTGGTCTTTGTTTTCTGGATATTGAAGTCTTTTACTTCTTTTAATCCTTATTTTTTCGGTTTAACACCCTTGTGTTTGTAATTTCTCTTTTTTTTATATGTTTATTATTTCATAATTAGGATATTCTCCGGCCTTTTGTGTTTGTCCTTCAGGGTGTCTTAAAATTTTAATATTTCTTGGATCGCTTCGTTTTCATTTACCGACAACTCTTCGTAATATTTCTCTGCTGTTTTTCGCGCAACCTCCTTGACTGCGGTTGCGTTACTTATTCTGTACACCGCTTCATTGCCCATGCGTATCATAATTTTAAAGATTGAGCGTGGATGTCGTCTCTCAAGCTTATCGATTTTGTCGATTTTTTTCTTGCTCAATAGTCCCCACCACGCCGATTGAGTGCTTGAATTCTTCAAGCGGGTAATTAGGAGGGTGGGAACATTGTTGTGTCACGTGTTGTCAAGCATTGTGTCCATAAGTGTTAAAAATATTCAAAAATTTCCCTGCCGGTTTTTGAAAGGGTAAGGAACTTAATTGTTTACTTTTAAAATTATTTGTTATTTTCAATATGATTTCATTTGACGGATACTTCATTATTTGAATAGGCTAAGTTTAGCACTGAGACATAATTGGAATAAGGTTTTTAAAATTTCAAGACAGTGATGATTTTGTGGTTATTTTTCAACTCTTAAAGTCCAAAAGCGTTGTGATAAGCGAAACTTGAAAATGAAACGCAGATTCCTTAGATAAATATATAAAGATGTACCACTCGCAAAACATATGTCCATAATGCAGTGTGTAAAATACTAAATTGTAACGATTCCCCAAATTTCTTTGGTATTAAAAAATAGTTATTCTCAAGATATTCCAATTTGAAAAAAAAGCTGCATATAGTAATTTGGATTGAATATAGGACTTATATATTATGGTCTTTGCAGCTACTGGGGTGGCGTTACTTTCAAAATTGGATTTAGTGACACTCTCGCGCCGTGTGTGGGTCGAAACTAAACCATTTGAAGGTGAAGCACGTGGTCCCTTCGGCGCGAAACATTATATGTGTTTCGTTTCCTCACAGAGTTTTAATACCACCCGAGTATTTCAATAATAATGGTTTACAATGGTTTACACCCGAGTAATCCAAATTTTCAATACACGTGTCAGTATACTTGATAATTCGATACGATAATGATAGCAAATATACCAAAGCTATTTTTTTCAAATTGGAATATCTTGAGAATAACTATTTTTTAGTACCAAAGAAATTTGGGGAATCGTTACAATTTAGTATTTTACACACTGCATTATGGACATATGTTTTGCGAGTGGTACATCTTTATATATTTATCTAAGGAATCTGCGTTTCATTTTCAAGTTTCGCTTATCACAACGCTTTTGGACTTTAAGAGTTGAAAAATAACCACAAAATCGTCACTGTCTTGAAATTTTAAAAACCTTATTCCAATTATGTCTCAGTGCTAAACTTAGCCTATTCAAATAATGAACTATCCGTCAAATGAAATCATATTGAAAATAACAAATAATTTTAAAAGTAAACAATTAAGTTCCTTACCCTTTCAAAAACCGGCAGCGAAATTTTTGAATATTTTAAACACTTATGGACACAATACTCAACAACACGTGACACAACAATGTTCCCACCCTCCTAATTACCCGCTTGAAGAATTCAAGCACCCAATCGACTCGAATTCCCGGGTTTCCACCCGAAGTAGTTTTGACTCCGATTTCGTTTCGAAGCTAAGCTTAGCTGTCCGGGTTTAAATGCATTTCGCTTCGTATCTACATACCGCACCCAGGGACGAAACAAAAGAAATTTAAATGGCTTGACTTTCACTTAGTTACAGTCGCCATCCCCGGTCTTAATACGGGAACCTTCGTGCGGTTGATGGGATCCCACCAGCCTCCTATGGCTGTCGTGATATTATGTGAATAAGGTACGGCGATGACTACCAAGTACGTTTAATTGTAAATTTTACCTTACAATACTAGATAAGGTGTATTGCTATTGACTTTTTTATCGGTGATAATTGATCGGTCATTATAAATCTTACGGTGATCATTTTTAAGGATGGTTTTAGGCGTACGTTCATAATAAGAAACTGCATTTTCTATGAGTTTATACTTTAGAACTCATTTCTGGTGGAGGCTGCTGCATATTTGATCGTTTCGGTGCAGATAATCTTTTTATGATATGTTAGTGCATCCACTTGTGATGTGCTGTATCGTCCTAGAAGCATTACCACATTTTCTGCATCTGTCATCCAATAAATTTAGGTTTTTAATAATATATTTTTCATATTTTTTGTTTTCACCACCTGGTCATGTTTTGTAATCATAAATCCTTCTGTTTCTGGGAAGTGTTGACCATGCCTGAGCCATGCGTACGATGAATTTTTTTTCAATTTCAGGGACCTCCAGGGCATGAGGGTTTCGTGAAGGGATTTAGCTTTCCATATTGACATTTTACTGTCTATAGTAATAGTGGGATCAATAAGTTTCGTACTTTCGTCAGATAAGTTTATCGGTGTGTATTTATTGTCTGCGTCTCAGATAGTTCTCAGGAGATCCGAGGTAGATTCCTTGCTGAAAAATATTTCAGTAGTTGATAAAGTGGTGAGTTGTGCTGATTCTTGATTTCTGCGATGCCCCTTCGACCAAATTTTCTGGGCAACGTGCTCTTCTCTATATCCGATTTTTTTTGTAGGTCGTCTAGATCTGTTTGTGACCGTTTAATTATTCCAAGACAGTATGTCAGGAGAGGGATGGCAAAAGTACTAATTGAATTAGTGAGCTTTTTGTTGTTTAATTCATTTCAAACGAGTTTATTGATTCCTATTTTGGTATTTACTTCAATGTTTTTTGCTTTATCGTAGAGTGGTCTAGTCGTCTTCCTTGTTGGAATCCTATTTATTTATAGGAATCTCCCTCATCCATGGCCTCCATTATTTGTCCATCCTGTAGTAGAATATCATTCCTTTGTACTTTACCTTGAACTATTGTGATAGTTTTACATTTATCTATTCCAAATTCCATGTTTATATCCTTAGAAAATATTTCAGTTAAACGGACTAATTGATTTAGATTATTATTAGATCCTGCATACAGCTTGAGATCGTCCATATAGAAAAGATGTGATAGAGTATGGCATCTTGGTTCTTTTCCTTTTATTTTGACTTCAAATTGGGTTTCTAATCTAATAATCCATATTCAGGAGTTTTAATAAAGGGTTTAGCGCAAGGCAGAACCATAACGCGATCAAAAAGTCATCTTGAAGTATTCTTCGTTTGATTTTGATATCATTTGTCTGTGGAAGACCCTCGTCAGTTTTTATGTGCAAGATAGTGATCCATTTTTTCATCACGGTATGGAGGCATTTGATAATTTCTGGGTGAATTATACACATTTTTAGTACTTCTATAACCCAGGATTGGGGAATAGAGACATGACCTTTTTTGTAATCTATGTAGCAACTGTGTAGGTTCCTCTTATTTTCTTGTATTTGTTTAAAAATTATTGAATCAATTATCAGTTGTTCCTTGCACCCTTTTGCTTCCTCTGCGACACCCCTTTTGTTCTTCCGTAAAAATATGGTTCTCATCTATAGGGTTGTTGATTACTTCCATTATACAAGAAGTGAAAATTTTATGAAATGTTTGTACACAAAAAATCGGTCTATATTTTGATGGAACGTTAGGTGGGACTTCTTTTGTTAGTAAATATGTTTTACCTTCCATTAAAAAAGCTGCAATATTTTCTGAAAACTTCAAAAATTTGTTTATATATTTTGTAGATTTTTATGGCAGCTGGGGCCTAAGTCTGTAACTTGATATCTCCTTTCTCCGGAGAAAGTGTTTTCTACCGTAGTTTTCTCCCGACTGAAGTCCGTAACTTGGCGGAGAAAACATCAGTTCCTGCCCGCTACCGGAGAATACTTTAATTCTCGGTATCGGATAGGAAGAGCAGATAGGTATGAAAAATATTGAATCCGAAGCCGGCGATACCGTGAAGAACCAATCAAAATGCTTTGTTTCAAATAAAAAAAACGAGCGGGAAATCAAACGATTCTTACTAGTAATAAAGGCTATTCATTCATCATTAGAGTCAAACTTTCAAATAAAAGAAATTGATGCATCGAAATTATAATTGGTAATGGATAAATCGATTTAAATCCATCGCAGATATATTTGTTCATTATTGCACGCAAAGGAGCATATTATACCATTGAGACAGGAGAGACTTATGCGTAATACCAAAGCATTTGTATGTTTTAGATGCAGGTATTCTTGTATACAAACGGCCGTTGTATTCATTGATGATATATATTGCATATTTTTTGCACTTCGGATGCTTACTTTCATTGGTGAATGCGTGGTGAGTATGGAAAAACATAATCAGCAACGTCAGTATTATATGCATTCATACTCGAAAAGCTGAAATACACAATGTTGGAGTGGAAAAAGAAAATTGAAAAATTTTACTATGCAGAAAAGAATCGTAAAGAAAATAACGTTACGGTAAATGTGAGAATGGTACACATTTATTACATTGCAAGTACCTACGTGCGAGCAATTAGTAACATATGTTTACAAACTCCCAAAATGTTATAGTTAACGAAACACAACAACGTGCCTCGCTACATTTAAAACTTTCAAATACTGACAGCGTAGAAGAGCGAAAACATGGGGAAAATGGTTTACTAGAGGTATTTCTATATAAAAAACAAAGCAAAATTACCCTTACTTGTACATATTTATTGCTCATCATATCATATATAGCACTACAACACACACATTTCACTAGCAGTCTTTTTTATACTTATAACCAGTCTATTCCGAATCGACTGTTTCAATGAAAAACTTGGCTCACAATTAATATAAAACACTATTATGTAACACTAATAAAACATGATAATCGGTTTTCCAATCACTTTGCACACACTTAAAGAATTTGCAGTCCTTGAAGTTAGAAAGGATTCTTCACACCTCACTTCCTACTCATCACTAACGACTTAAAATCAGATTACGTTATTTCACATTAATATTGCGAAGACAATGAAAAGAAAAGGCCGAAACAAATTGCAAAACCAGTTATTGTAACGTCAAAACACTTGGAATTTCACTATCACTCTTACCAAAACCAAAATATGACCAAGCGGGCCAAACCAAAACAAACAACAACGCAACGAAATGCGTGAAATGTAAGCACGCAAAAGCTCACAATCCTCAAACCAATGAATTGGGAATTGGTAATAGGTGCAATACTTAATAAAATCAAACAGAAATTAGAGGCGAACGAACGAATGAAAATTAATATGCGTTCGATGTAACCCTAAAGTACAACTAGTTCAAATATGAATCATATACCCTACGCAATACTTAGATACCTTTGATCGAAATGTATACGGTTGATTGAAATAAATAATTTCGTCGAAGATGTTACATTCACAACTCACTTCACATATCGCTTCACTCTGTACTTCATCGTCTATGTGCAATCAATTCACTTAGGGGTACACGAAGGGCACAAATTGTGTTCACATACACAAGAGGCTCAATGAATGTTCAGTGCAAGTAGTTTCCTAGCAAATGCAGCAATACAAAACTTTCCATTCATGTCAACAATTACTCTACATACGTTGCCTGCCTAACTTGAAGAATGGATTTTCGTGTTCTATTTTGGCACAAATACGTAAAAAATATATAATAGTATGCAAATAGAACCGCAGTTTGATCATCCACAACGGTCCGCCATTGCTATTTTCCACGTTTTCTCCTAGGGAGAAAATGAATCGGTGGGTCCCGGGCGGGTGACTCCGAAGCACCCGTCCAGTGTGCGTCAGTTTCTCCAAATCGCGTTACAGTCCGGAGAAAGATACTCTCCAGGAGGAACTTTCTCCGTTACTGGGAGAAAGTTTTCTCCGTTACCGGGAGAAACGAGTTACAGACTTCGGTTGGATGAAACGGGTGCCTCACGAGTCTATTTTCTCCCAACTCGGGAGTAAACGAAGTTACAGACTTAGGCCCCTGGTAAATTTTTTATGCCAAAAGTTGTGTACATTATCACTTCCTAGGCTTGGCGGGACCAAATTTTTAATGCTGTTGCCTATTGCGCTACTACTTCCTGACAGGTCGATTTAGCTCAGGAGGACTTGAGGTCGCGAGCTTGCTTGTACATGATTGTTTTCATTATTATTATTGTAAAAGTTCCCTATTTTGGAAAATGTATTATTCAAATCTATTATTATTTTTTGAAAAGTTATTCTTCTAAGAATAAACTATGCATTATTTTTAAACTATTTTTAAGCTATTATTATTTTTAAAAATGTTGTCATTATTCCCTACATTTTCTTCAGTTTTTCATGAGTTGTTTTATTCTAAACAGCGCGGGTTTTCAACAAAATAAAGCTTTACTGTTTCAATGCGTTGACAAATTTTCAAGTGATATGGGAGGTTAAAATTATTACAGCCTTCAGCTATTTGACTTATCCGTTTCGATGAAGGTTGAATATTTTGAAACTATTTTTTATATGTACCGGTGGCAGAGATGGAAATTGGAACTACAAAATCCTGTTCCATATTCCATTAAATCTTCTTATTTCTATTGCCGATTCTTGATTCTAATTATTTTTTACGGTCCGGTCCGGTATTCTATTTACGATGTTATACGAAAGCGGTACAGAATTATCAGCTATGTAGCATGTTGTATTGCATTTCTCGTATATTTATTACAATTTTTATTTAAGTTTTTATCAATATTCATTATATTTCAGGTTCAAAGAAGGTCTGGAGCTCCAAAACGAAGTGGCTTCAAAGTCAGCATGGGACAGAAATACTTTTGCATCCTCATAATCGTGATATCCATCTTCGGTTGCTCTCCCGAAAAATCATCGCCTGATACCGAAGATGGAGCAATGAACGGCTTCCATTGCAAAACTGATCCCCGATGCCTCTGTTTCGTAATGAGGAGTCAGAGATATTCCGTCAAAATCTGCGAAGAAAAGGTTTTATTACTTCGATTGATGGACAAAAATGAACCGGTATACTATGAAATGGAATGCAAAATGGAAACAGAGCTAGACCCATATCTTTACCTCTCCATCTTTCTGTTCGCCAACTTCTCAACGTATAACTATACGGTCACAAACAACGCCCATTTGAAGGTGTATAATTGCTCCGCTCCGTCTAGTAATCAATCAGTCCTATTTGGAGATGGGAGTAGTGGTTCCATCGGTGGCTGGAGGGATCTTCCACTGGAAAATTTAACAATAGACTGCCAGGAGTCAAAAACCCTCCACTTTTCCATGCACCATTGGGGTGGCTTGGAAAAACTGAAGGAACTCACTATAATCTGCCCAAAATTGTCAATGCTTGACGAGGACCTTTTCTCGAGGGTATCAAAACGGCTCGAACGCCTTACAATCACAGACACGGGAATACGACATTTGCCAGAAAGATTTTTCTCCGACAAGGAAACGTTAAAGACGTTAGATCTTCGGAGAAATAAGCTCCGATCACTTAGACGTAATTTGCTGAGCAGCATGTGGAATTTAGAAGGCCTCTATCTTGGTGGAAACGAGATAGGAAGTTTGAACGATGATATTTTTCTCCAAACGAAGAAGTTGTATCTCCTCGATCTAGAAAATAACTCACTCACAACATTACCAACAAGTTTATGCAGACTAAAAGAACTTAAATTTCTGGAGGCTGGGAATAATAGGATAAGTTTCATTCCTGAAGAATGTTTATGCAGTCTCCCATCGCTGATTAGGTTTGCCTTTCACGGTAATAAAGTTTTAGCCTTGGGACTCCCATCGGTTAGCATAACAACCTCCTACAACAATATATTGAGTGCTGATGAAACGTTACAAAACTCGCCTTTAATGCATGCACAATATGGAAACTTAAATAATGCATGGATCGCCTGGTCTTCTATCAAGGATCTTCGTTTGGGCAATAACTCCTTATCGTTCCTGCCGGATGAAGCCTTGTACGCGATGCACGGACTTCAATTCTTGGATGTTTCCAGCAACAAAATCGCGCACTTTCCTGAAAAAATGTTTTCCCGGAACAACAATCTAACCGTATTCCTGGCTTCGAACAATGTCTTCAGAAACATTCCGGCGACATTGTTGAAAAACAAAACCAGACTACTCATACTGGACCTCTCCTACAATCTCATTGGGACTCTAGACTCGGATTTCTTCAGTGATTCATCTTCATTATGCTACGTACATATCAACAACAACAGGTTAGTTATCCAGTAGTTTTCCGGGGTTGAGTCGAGTCGAGTAGTATCGGTTAGTGAGCTGCCGAGGCCAGTAAGTTCAAAAAGTTTACCGAAAGGAAACAAAATTATGAAATTCAGGGAATACAGTAGATTCCGGTTAATTAAGACATACCGGGACTTGTGCACTTTGCCCCAATTAAGCGGCTGCTCCAATTAGGCGAATTCTCTTGCATGTGGGCATAAAAACTTCGAAATGGTAGAAAGAAGACTAAAGAATGTTTTTAATGCAACTTAAGTTTATTAAACTATGAACTATTTATAAATCAGCGAGTTTAGTTAATTTATTATCATTTTTAAGAATTATAACTATTTAGTTAAAAATATTTTTCACAGCCTCGGGTGACGCTGAATGAATGTCTTTTACTTAGTCCTAATAAAGAAAAGTCCTATCCTCTTGCGGATACTATAAAAAGAAGAGCTTTCAAAATAGGGAAAGAATAGGAACATTTGTGAAAAATAAGAGTAAATCCAAGGAGGAAAATATAAAAAAATAGTATTCTGAAAACAAAATAATTTAATTTCGTAGCGAGTATAGAGTCTATGTCGCCGACTCATGGCCCAATAAAGCGGCATGCTGTCCCAATTAAGCGGAGAATACTCTGGGATATTCCTCTACTGGGTACTGTTCTTCAAGATCGGCCCCAATTAAGCGGCTGCCCCAAGTAACCGGTGGACCCATTAAACGGAATCTACTGTAATATCGTTTTTAAAGTCGAATCGTCATCCTTATTCCTTGTTCCGGGTATTTCAACTAGCTGTCTATGCAGCATTCAGCCACAATAGTCATCGACCTGGGCCTTGCATCATGCCTTTTTTGCCTTTTCGTCAGCCACGGTGGTCTGCCGTCTTCCGAGCCGGCGGAGTATTCGGAGTAGTCTGATTGGACCGTTGCAATGCTCATACATTTGTGCTCTTCATTACTTTCTATATTCAATTGCCGAGTAAATAGGCTAAAAATATCTAAGATTTCTTGGAGAAAGAAAAAATATAATTTTAAGGTTTTCAGGGACAAAATATAACTGATCACTTCAGGCTTTACTTTGTGGAACCCCTCCATATTAGAAACAAATTTAACATTGACTACGTTACGGAACCCGGTTTGTGCCCATATAAATATAATAGTGAACCTAACAAACTTCTTTCCTTTACGTCGAACTTTCAGGGACAAAGCCGGTTGTTCTTGATTTGCACATTACGATCAACGTTCCTCATTATCACTTTTTAAATCTGGCTGAGGATTTAAAATTGAAAACGAAACAGGGGATTGGTAAAAGTAGCAATTAATTTGAAGCACGTATTAGTATTGCCAGGTGTAGAAAATATCATGCTCTACTCGATACGAGCGAGTAGATATGAAC